>NW_027496880.1:0-185148 GCF_021521415.1 Bidens hawaiensis | reverse complement strand
TATTGATATCATTTGGTCTTATAGGAATCTATTTTTATTAGTTGATTATTTGGTCTAAAGTTCTTATCGCCCTGGAATTGATTTTTTATTTATGTATTTTAGTATGTGGTGTAATGTTTTGAAGAGTTATAAGGATTGATTATATATTGATATCAATAGTTTTTGTATCAAAATTTTCATACATTTTTTGATAGAGTTATCTAAATTATTTGTTTCTAATTATCAAATTTGAGTTAAAATGATCTTACTTTTTTGCAATCTATTTTTATGTTTCTTAATGCAGACCTCCATTTAGTGATCAAAATCAGAAATGTAGCATGGACAACAAACATATGACATAACTAAGTGTACGTTTTATAATTTCTTTTATTATATTAATTAAATTTTATAACTTGATCAAGTGATTTTTATTTTAATTTTTATCTTATAACTTGATCACTTTTTTTACTTATAATTCAAATAAGTATATAGATTTTATAGCTTATTGTATACATTATATAGCTTAAAAAATCATATCAACAATTAAATCAAGTGTATCAACAAACTTTGTAGATTAAATAATATTTCTTTTTATATAGGTAAGTTATTGTAGATAAGTTTATGAAAAATGTTTGTTACAGGAAGACCAGCTGTTTATTTGGCATAACTTATGTTTCTCAAATTCAAAATAACATTGATTGGTAATTTGTTTGACTAATTTTATGAATATCAAAGTGATTATCATTATGTGGCATAATTAGTAACCAAAATCGTTTGTTAAACTATGTAACTAACAAATTAACAATAATAATATATGCATTCTTTTTCGACTAATTTTGAAGGATATTAGTTTATCAATTGATTATATTTTCATTAGTTTCTTCAATTTGTTTCATATTTCAAGTCCTTCAAAAACAATAACTATCTACTTATACAATAAAGCAATTTGCCGTTGATTCTTGGTAGTCAAATTTCCCATGGGTGCAATCAATGCATTTGAAACATTGAAGCAAGGTCTTTCCTCTTTGATCATCTCATTTTCAATCATCTCTATTTCTGCAGCCTGAAGGAAGCACACTACATCATCCAATTTCAAATCATTGAAGTTGTGCTTCTGATGGATGAATTTGCAAGCAGTGTACCATTCCTTTGGCATTGAGTTGAGCATCTTGGTATTCAAGTCAAAGTCAGTCATGACATAGTCTGTGGTTCTGAGATCATTCACTATTGCTAAGAACCTTTCAAGAATGGACTTCAACCTTTCTCCATCTTTATACTTAAACCACTCTAGTTGATGTTTCAGTCTCTGCTTCTTGATGTTTTTTAGCTCAATGTTTCCCTCAAACATTTCAAGGATTGCATCATACATTGCCTTTGCATTGGGATGATGTGCAACCTTGGTGAGTATCTCCCAAGATAGACCTAACTTTAACATTGCTAAAGCCTTGTCATCTACTTTTCTCATTCTTTCTCTTATAGCTACAGTTGCAGCTGGATTTGCACCCTCCTCTTCAGTACCTTGTGGACCTTCCTTGATTGACTTCCACATATCCACGTCATTATAGCAAACGGCTGCTTCAAACAAGACCTTCCATTTTGTGAAATTTTCCTGTCCATACAGTCTAGGAATCTTATTAGTAGACACTTCTTGTTCTTCGTAACCAGACATTTTGAGAAATCAAAAATAGTTTCTTTGTAAAAACAGAGTTAAAAAAATAATCAGATTTGAAAGCCGGTTGTTCAGATCTGATGTGTCTGATGCGATTAGAACAAGATTTATATATAAAATTCAAGCTTTACATAAAATAAGGAAGAGAAGACACCAAAAGATTGTAGATCTGGAAGAAAAATGAAGAACAGAGCTGCTGGCGTCGCTTTTCAATGGAACAGTGGTCTGCTTACGTCATCTTTTTTCAAATCTTCAATCAGCAACAAGAATCTTTCCAAAATAGCATCAACAAGCTCTTATACCACTTGTCAGGTCCCCGATTTCAGGTAGATCTTACTCAAATCAAGTCATAACTCACACAAATAGATGTGTCGACAAGGGAGTTAATGACGGTTTGCTATATTTAGAAAGATAACCGTTTGTTAAAGGCGGAATCAATAACAAAACATGGTAGTTGCTACACAATAATCAAAGGTAACTAACATACTCAAGATTCACTCAAAAGATTTCCATTTATATAACGTTACTCATTTGAAGGGAAAGTTTATCCGTACGAATCCTAGGACAGCCGTCACTCTCAAGAAATATTCTTTCTTATCTGAAAAGTGTAAAGGCTAGAATCCGTAGGAGGCGTGCCCTAAATTATTCTATTTATAGGCCTGCCATCCTAAGACAGCTGTCATTCCTTCTAGAAACCCCAAATGATAATACATATTCAAAATTACATATTCAGAATTATTCTAAGTGTAAAACAAGTCTTCCGGTAGGCTTTGCAACAATATTCATTTTCTGAGTAGACTCTGTGCTCTGCCTTCCTTCAGCACTTGGTAACATAGAAGTGTGCCCGAGATCAGTTTCCGGGGTAGACTTCAATCTTCTTGACTTCGCCAGACTTTGCCTGACAAACCCTTACGAGCAACCTTGTTCTTCAATTGTCCATTCAACTCCTTGCTAGAGAATAGCTTATTAGCAAAGTGTGCTCAGTAGCACTGTTCCTTGCTTGAGTTGAACCTTGCCTGATGTTACTTAGAGATATTCCATTAAAACATCAAGCCTACTTGAACCACAATTATTAATGAATACCTTGTCCGGTCTTCCAATCACTTGGCTTCAGAGCTTGGTTAGCTAAAAGCTTACTCGGGAGTAAACCATGCTCGGCGAAGAACAATCTTGCTTGACAAAGTGATCCTTGCTCGGGTTTATACTAACTAGTGAACCTTGCTTGGCCTAACACTAATTAATGAACCCTGCTCGGATATTCACTTAAGAAGAATTCTAAAAGATAACTTTGCCCGATAGACGAAATATCGTACCCGGCTAAGTAAAAGCTTGCTCGGAGGTCTAAGGTGTGCCCGGATCCATATTTAGCGAATTCTGAGGAGGTTGAGAAGATTCCAATCTTCCATATATCTCACTTAGGCCAAATATTTGACTCAACACAAATCTTGGTACATCTTCGTAGCTCCTGGATGAATTGAGTATCTTGACTTATGAGCTTCATCTAAGATTCGACCTCCAAGATCTCCACGACGTGGGATCCACATACGGTCAAACCTAGTCTTAACACCATTAGTGTTTTCCATCAGCTCGTCCTGCTGAACAAAAATCCTTTCTTTCTTCACTAGCCCTTCATCTACCAACACTTCTGATCGCATTTTGATAATTTCTTCAAATAGGCTTGAATTCATGATCAACTGGTAAGATTTTACTGTTTCTATGACTTCCTCATTCTTACGACTTAGCGCTTCGGTGACCAAATTAGCTTTACCAGGATAGTATTTAATATCGCAGTCATAGTCCTTAATCAACTCCAACCATCTCCTCTGTCTCATGTTCAAATCCTTCTGCTTGAAGAAGTACTTCAAACTCTTATGATCTGTGTAAATGGTACACTTAGTACCATACAGATAATGCCTCCATATCTTGAGAGCATGTACTACTTCTGCTAGCTCTAAATCATGCGTCGGATATCTACTCTCATGGACTTTCAACTGCCTAGACGCGTAAGCTATCACTTTAGCTCATTGCATCAACACGTAACCTAACCCACGATACGAAGCATCGGTACAAACAACCAAGTCCTCGTCACCATCGGGTAAAGCAAGGACTGGAGCTTGCGTGAGTCTCTTCTTTAATTCCTCAAAAGCTTCTTCTTGGAACTTTCCCCAACTGAATACCACCAACTTTCGGGTCATACCGGTCAACGGTGCGGCTATCTTGGAGAAACCTTCGATGAATCTCCTATAGTAGCCAGCTAACCCTAAGAAGCTTCGTATATCAGTCGGATTCTGTGGAGTCTTCCAATTCGTTATCGCCTCAATCTTGGCTGGGTCCATGGTAATCCCTGCAGGATTAATCACGTGACCTAGAAATTGCACTTCTCTTAGTAAGAACGCGCATTTCGAAAACTTAGCATACAACATTTCTTTCTTCAAGGTCTCCAACACCTCTCTCAGATGCTCAACTTGATCGGACTCGTTCTTTGAATAAATTAATATATCATCTATGAAGACGATAACTGATTTATTTAACATCGGCCGACACACCCTATTCATCATGTCCATAAATGTTGCAGGAGCATTTGTTAGACCGAATGACATTACGAGGAACTCATAGTGTCCATACCGCGTCCGAAATGTTGTTTTAGGGATGTCTGCTTCTTTCACCTTTATCTGATGATAGCCTGATATGAGACTATTCGGGGAGAACCAACTCGAACCTTGTAGTTGGTCAAACAGATCATCAATTCTTGGCAAATGATATCTATTATTTACCGTAAGCTTATTCAACTCACGATAATCAATGCACATTCTCATGCTTCCATCCTTCTTTTTAACAAATAGCACTGGTGCGCCCCACGGGGAAATACTCGTCCTAATAAAACTCTTATCGAGGAGTTCTTGCAGTTGGGACATCAATTCTTTCATCTCAAACGGTGCTAGACGGTAAGGCGCTTTTGCGACGGGCTGGGCTCCTGGTACTAAATCTATCTGGAATTCTATCTCTTTCTCCGGTGGCAACCCCGAAAGATCCTGTGGGAATACTTTTGGGTAGTCGCGCACGATAGGAACATCTTTCATTTCTTTTGTCTCGGTCGTAGCGTTGACAACATAAACCAGGTAGGCTCTGCACCCTCGCCTTAACAAACCATCGGCTTTTATCATCGAAATGACATTAAGCCCAGAATTTTCCTTATCAACATAAACCGTCATCACACTACCATCCAAGGACTTTTAACCTTATTATCCTACTGTTACACACTATCTGAGCCTCATACTCAGACAACCAGTCCAATCCCAAAACCACATCGAACCCTCCTAAGGTAATAACATACAAGGTAACAGGGAACTCATGTCCCTCTAACTCTATCTTACAGTCTTTAACCATTTTTACTATTTTAACCGAAGTGTCACTAGCGGTTTCAACTATAAAAGTTTCAGGCACTTGGCAACATTTCATTTTAGCTAATTTACTAAATGGTGTATCTACGAAACTTCAATTCACACTGGAATCAAATAATACTGAAGCAGAAACAACGTTTACTAAAAACATACCTGTCACGACATCCGGAATCTGCTTGGCTTGCTCTTGAGTCAGCATTTAGGCTCTATTTCTTGGTCTGACCTGATCAGCATTCTTCTTTTCACCTCCACCAGTTTCATTGTTCGTGCAAGCCCTCGCTAGATGACCAGTCTGACCGCACCTGTAGCATGCGGGCTTCGCATGGAAATCTTGAGCAAAATGCCCCACCTTCCCACACTTGTAACAAGCATTTGACCCTAGCCTGCACTCTCCACCATGAGATTTTCAACATTTATGGCACACATCAGAACTTGTACCCCACTTGCACTCGCCACCGTGCATCTTGCCACAAGTGTTACATGACTTCTTTTCCCACACCTTATGTTTCTTATCCTTGGGGTTCCACAACTAAGTACCGGGTCGTTTAGAAGTAACAATCCATTTCTTCTCCTTCCTCTCCTCTACCACCACATCGTCCACGGACAGATCATCGTAAACCATCTATGCGAGTTCGACAGCAGAGTCAAAGGTAGCAGGTTTACTAGTCTTGACCAATGTGAGGATGTTCTCGCGGTAGCCCTCTCACATAACACTTGATTCGTTTGGCCTCAGTGTTCACCATGTCTGGCGCGAGCCTAGACAGGCGGTTGAATTCAGTAGTGTACTCGCGTTGTGTCATCTTACCCGCCTTCAAATTCAGAAACTTCATCTCAACCTTTTTAACGTATGCATCAGCACAGAACCTCTTCATCACCAACCCCTTCAGATCATCCCATTTCATTGCCTTTATCTCATCCCGACTCTTCCTCTGCTCAACCGACTCCCTCCAATACATTGCCTCTTCACCTAACGATTGAGTGGCATAATCGACAGCTTGGTCGGGACGGCACTCGCTAATGTGGATACTCTTATCCATAGTGGTTATCCATTGGAGAGTAGCGATTGCGTCTTCCAAACCTGTCAGCTTCGGTGGGTCACATCCCTTGAAGGACTAATAGTTGCACCCACCTCGGCCCCTCCTCCTATCATCAACTTTCACAGACCTAACTACACTCGAGGCCTCTCCCTTTCATCATCTTTCCTACCATCTCCACCCACACTTTCAGCGGTTCTTTCACGGCCTCCAGCAGACACTTAAGGATTCAAGTTCTTCACATCAGTGGCTACAGCTTGAACAATAGCTGCTTGAATTGCAGGATCTAGTTGAACCCCTTCGTTATTGTTCGGATTTCTCCCAGCTGCGCTTCCTTCACCTCCGGTGTTGGAAGCTGTTTCAACTGAAGGTTGTCGGACACGAAGAGGCCTGCCACGACGTCCAGTGCGGCCTCCTACCCCAGCTACTGCTCTAGATCCAGCCATCGTATTCTAAAAAGGAAAACACAAACGTCATCACTCAAGGAACTATTTAGTATAAGGATAGTAAGGCTAACAGGTAATAACAGTGGCCAGTTGTGATTAGCTGATCACGTTACTTTCCGTGTCCAATACACTTCCCTTTATGAGTCTATTTGTGCTAGGTTCTACTTTAAATAGGTAATCAACCAAACAATCAATTAATCCTATCCCTAACCTGTACACCTTCTTCTTTTAGCAATTAAGCTAATATTAACATTCATTATTTAACTATACCTTTACCTTTTACTGAGCTTGCTTAAGTGACACATGGCATTCTTGAACTGGCATCTTATTTATTTTCTTAACTAATCCCATTCTCTGTGCGATTCTAAGCATAAAGGATGCTGAAATCTCTCGAACTTTGCTTTGATACCAACTTGTAAGGCCCCGTTGCCGGTGCCTTACATTTGGATGTTGGATTTACTCATACACATAGTTCTAATCATCAGAGTTAATAAAAACATTCGCGGAATATAAAAATTTTCATAAAATATTACATATCGATCCAAAACTTATCTTAGAACAACATCTTTGTCTTTTTAAAATAAACAAAACATTAAACATAAACGTCCTAGTCTTCCGATGCCAGCCTCTTATTCAATGCCACGTGTTCTCCTCAAGCGAGCTGTTTCATCCTACTCACCTGCGTGCATACTAAAAGTCAGCTATGTTGAGTGAGTTATAGTTAATCAGGTAACATACAATATGTTCATACACATTCATCCATACTCTCTCGAAGGTACGTATACATACATAGTTCTTTACCTTCCTTCGTACGTTCATACCATTATACCTTTCTTCTTACCTATCATACATAAACATATACATATACCTCGTCCTAATACATTCACAAATATTGTTAGGGTCTGTTCCCTACATTCGCAGATTTTATTAGGGTCCATTCCCCACATTCGCGGATATTATTAGGGTCTGTTCCATACATTCGCGGATGTTATTAGGGCCCGTTCCCTACATTCGCAGATATTATTAGGGTCCATTCCCTACTTAACCATTCCTTCCATACCTTTCTATACATTCGTAATCATAACTTCCATACGTACATACATCATTTACCTTTCACATATATATCAATCATATCTTTAAACTATCCCTTGACGGTACATGCAATATCCGAAGATCGTTCATGCATCGTCAAGCATTCATTCATACATAATCATATAAGACATACACTTACCACTTAAGGTAAGTGTATTAACAGTTCACATCGAGTATGCACACAGCCCCGAAAACATAACAAGGAATTGGGGCTAGAAACTCACCTGGATCCTGTTGCGTTCACCGTTAATCGTTATCCTCTTCCTTAATTGTGCACGGCTAACTGTTATATATAAATTCGTTAATTAACCGTATAATTATTTAACTTGGTATTTTAGTTATCCGACACCTTTCCTAAGTTGGGCTTGTTTGTCAAATTAATACATAAGGTCTATCTAGTTAGATCAGGCTACTGATCACTTTAGCTTTTGGGCCTAGTTGGGCCAGGCCCACAGACCACAACATTTCCCAAGTGGCCGATAACTCTCAGCAGAGAACCCATGTGTTGACTGAGAACACTTGGGTTGACCGAGAACATTGTTCCTGGCCGAGAACCCGGGTTCTTGACCGAGAACTCTCATTTAACCAAAAACTCATGATGACCGAGTTCTCACGTTGACCGTGAACCCATATGGAGGTTCAGGTCCGAGAACCCTTGTCTAATGCTTTCAGCACAGATTTTTCCCATCTCTAATTCCATTTTAGACCCAATAACGGTTAATCGGTCCATGATTACACTTTTAACCATCTATGTCCCATTCTCCTTAACCGTTTTTCATTCGTTATCAACCCATTAACCCCACGGCTTCAAGATCTAACCCGTTCTAGTCATAAAGTTTAAACCTTTATAGTGTTAAAATGTTCTAGCTAGATCTAGGGTTTCCTTTATGAACCATATATAGCCATGAGTTCATTAAGTCCATTCCAATCATCAAGTTTCCATTTTTATGAGACATCTAGACCCGATCTACTCTAGATTTGAGTTTCATGATTATTTGTTCATAAAAACGTAACCTTTAAGATCAAGAACATACCTTATGATGTTCCTAGGCTACGGCTTGACTTGTTTGTCAATCTTTATCTTGTATTAAGTTTGGGAAATCAATAGCTAGTGGTATTCGGCTTGGATTTGGTCTTGGATCTCTATGTCTCTCACGGTCGCCCTTAAGAGGGTCTGTGTGTTTTTTGGTGTAGGCAAAAGTGTAGAATGGATAGAAATTGGAAGGATTAGGGTTTAAGGGGTATTTATACTCCCTTAAGCCCATGGACCTAAGACCCATCTTTCCTTTTTAGTCCATGATTAATCTCATCTAATTAGCCTACCACTTTTCCACCTTTATTATTTTATTATTTCTTTATCAACTCAAGTAACTTGTCTATTATTTGAAATAATATATAAAATATTATTATTCAAAATTTTAGGATGTTACAGTGGAGGCCCTAGAATAATGTCATGTGGAGCATATGTAATGATTTAATAGTATTGTTAGATGCTTATGTCTATTTTTGGCACACATTCATGTGTCCGTATACACGAATTACCTATTTCAGTTTCAATATTTTACATGCCTTTTGGGCACATAGTTATAGTTGTGTACACAACAAGGTAAGCTAGATTCCCAACACGTTATTTTTTTACAATAGTTATTAGGGATGAGTAAAATGAGTACTGATACCAAGTTGGTACCGGTACCAAGTTTTGAGTTTTCCGTACTGGTACGGTATGGTATTTCCCGAGTTTTGGCTTCAATACCGGTGCTAATATCGTACTGGTATTAAACCAAATATTTCGGTATCGGTACCAAGAATTTTGGAAAATCGATACCGGTAATTTCGAAACTTGTACGGGTACAGGTACCTACTCATTGTGAAAAAATTCAACTTTGTTATACTTTCTTATGAAAAATTTGTAAATACTTACACTATAAGGTTATGCATAATGAGGCGATGAAAAGGGCCGACGGGGGCGACATTTTTTAGGAACACCCACCCCACCCCCGTCCCCGGTGATAATAGGGCCGAAAGTGGGTTTGAATTACTATTATTATTATATTATATGTGTGTAATATATATATGGGGCTACAACGTCATTACACCCTTAAAATAAAAATACATTCTTTGCTTACTAGGCGTAACATGGCATAAGTCGTCCCAGTTTATAGTCCCTCCACTACACATTGTTTTATATGAAAGTAGGGAACATAGTACGAGTGAAATACATGTTAGTCTCGAAGCCCAAATTTTCCATTTATTTGCTATAATTTTTTCATTACCAAAACATTAAAATATTGTAAAAACATTTTAAGGAAATTGAGGCAGTTGGGGCGACATAGGTAATGAAGGGCTACAAATATTTGTCATACCACGATCAAAGGTGGCGGAACATGCCGGTCGGAACGTATTGATTGGACAGTAGCTCAAAAGACACTAATTAAAGCGACAATAATTATTTAATCTCATTAACCTTAAACAAGTACACAAATTCCATAATAAGAAACAATTACATCATCCTTTTGTATTTTGAATAGATATCCTAAGGTAATACTAATATCTTCAATCTTGAACAATATCACTACTTGTAGCATGTATAAAAATAGAGTTTGTCAACACGAATGTTGGTGAGAATACATAAATTTTAGTTAAGATATATATAGTTAAAAACCACAATTCATATGTTAATGTTTAGCATTACAATTCCTATGAATATGTAGACAACTAAATAGATGTGGACCCGTTCCTATTGATACGAAATAAATGTAGTTGGGTAAATGTATGATCATATTAGATGAGGATGATATATCAACCACCAAACAAAAAAATAAACATTTAAGCACATAGAGCATAATCATAGAGCATACAATAATCACACATAAACATATATTGAATCGTGTTTTGAATAGATGTAGAAATAAAACATGAGTAAAATTGAATAAGGTATACATGCTACCCCCAAAATATAAAAGATGGAAAAAAAGGGGTATGTAAACTCACATGAAATATATAGGTGTTGTTAACAAGTTGACGTAATTAGTGAGTTGATCGGTCACGCGATGACTTCTAACAGGTTGTCCTAAGTTAAAAGTATAAATGCAGTAAATATCTAATCGAAATAAACAAACTAGGCACGATGAGTTTATAAAGTATTTGGATCCATAAAGTGTTAAATATATTTTATATTAACTTATAAAGTTGAATTGGAAACGTAACAAATTTTTTCATATTTTTACAAGTTTCTTTTAAAATAAATAAATGAAATAAAGACCCAAAGTTGTATATGTATCTATTTATATATTAAAACATCTATTTCATAAAAGAACACTCGTTTTGAAATATTTCGAGTAAGAACTAATTTATATATATATATATATATATATATATATATATATATATATATATATATATCTCATTTTTAAAAATTATATTAAGCTTTTAAATCGAGAAAATATAGATTTATAAATATGTATATATATATATATAATATATACATGTACGAAAATGTTAATCGATGATTTATTTTGACGGTTTAACGGGGTTCGGTTTATTAACCGAGTGAGAAATGGTATTGATTTACAAAATATTATTAAAGGAATAAAGTATGAAAATAAAATAAAATAAACAAAACCGGGCCTAGAGACTCGAGCCCGCGCCCCAGGCCGGGTGTACAGTCTTAACGCAAACGCACTGGCCATCTGGCCAGTGTCTAATCAGATTAGAAGATGGCAAACAATAATAAATATATAAAATTTCAAATCATCCCCAAAATCCTTATAAACCCTTGAAAGAACAATCGACATTCGATGGTCTTATACCCTCTGTCAATCAAAATTGACAGAGGGGTTTTCAAGGGAGCATTCAACAATTACCTCGAACATGGCTGAATTTAATGAAAACAAAGGGTGGGTTCGGCTCAAGAACACGAGATCGAAGTTGATATTACACGACTTCTGAGTCACCATTGAGTTAGGGCTTAGCTTAGCGTTGATGTGAGGATGGTGCTCCGTTTAATTGAACAAACGACGAGTATTTATAGAGTTTCCAAGATCAAGAGGTGCAGCTCGTGATAATGACGAATTGGTTGTCACTTGCTATCAGTTTCCATGTTTATATGACGATTGAACGTGTAATTGGCTCCTTGACGCGTAAGGGTGGTCAAATCCGTGATTTACGGCAGATTTTATGGATCAAAATCACAAAGGGGGGTGTTGACGGTGGGAAGAGATGAGGGAAAGGATGGATTAAAATAATATTATAATAATTTTCAGTATGGTCCTTCGGGTTTGGATGGCTAACATGTTAGGATAGAACTTGAAAAATGTGGATTTTGCACAAGTTGGATAGTTCTAATATTTTGCTAAATAAACGAAAAAAATACGAGTGGTGTAATTAAATAAATGATCAATGAATGATGTGCGAAAATATATATAAATAATAAACACGAATCGCAACTAAGCTTTAAAAACCAAACAATCTACCCTAGTTCACACAAACGGCAAGTGTATCAGTCGCGTATAGCAAAGATAAGGAAAGTTCGGATATCAAATTCGAAGACACGTGAGAATGGCTCGATTATAACCCCTAATCCAAGTCCTACCCTGAAATATTTCTAACTGATTTTTTATTTTTTAATTTTATAATTAATTTAACTAACTTGCTTAGCTTAACGAAACTAACGAGAAAACTTAACGAGACTTAACGGCACTAACAGAGCTCTCAAATATGATGAAGGGGAACCACCAAGGTAAGGTATCTTAACGACTATCAACGATGCTTGGGTGACAACGAACATATAAAACTGGGTTCTAAAGATTATCTAACTAGACAATTATAAGGGAAAATAGGTCCCCACGGTCAGTTTTACTAAAGACCCCTAAAAACGTCTAGAAAGAATGATAAAGTACGGTTGATTTTCTAAGTACCCAAATGATTTATTACTTGGTCCGTATCAAAATCACAAAATCCTCTAAAGCTCGTAATCCTAAGAAACCTAGGGAATAAGGGGTAATTCAATATTAAAGATTCTATAATTCAGCTTACAAATTAACCTAATCAACGGCTAGAAAACCGCACGTGGTCTCGCAACGGCTAACTAAATCAACTAGACCAAAAAGATAAACCAACTCCTAATGTCTTGGTCCGACTAAAAGGAGAATAACTACTAAGATAAACAACTCTAACCAATCAAACCCTATGGTGACGTCTACCACAAACAACCAAAAACACCAAGTAATCAGTATAACATGCAATCATAAACCAACACAAAACTAATTCATCTAAAGATAAAATCACGCGGGGTTTAATTAATATAATATTGAACAAACTCAATAGCAATTATAGAATAAAATCACAATAATATGAACTTGACAATAGAAAATCAATTATATGTTCGTTAATCAACCCGAAACAATCGTCAAAACATCGTCAATTAACCAAACCTAGGTAGTTCGAATAGTTTAGCTACTCATAATAATACGCGAATAAAAATAAACAGTAGCAAAAAATCATCATAGCAATATCTGAAAATAAACAAAACAACGTTTCCAACGAAAACTAACAGATTAACGCACCAAAAGTGCTTCCAATCTTGTGTCTGTATTTAGTCCAAACGATTGATGACCCAATAATTGCAATTGTCTTCCAAAAGTCTTTCAATATATATTATTCTTCTTAACAAAATTGACAGTGAACAATAATAATAATAATCTCCTCTCTTGTTGTGCGGCTAACAATATATAATAATATTCTCTGTCTCCTTTACGTAGCCGCCAACCATCTTATATATATATTGTTAGTAGGGTTTTTTTCTTAACTTTTGTTTGTAGTGTTCTCCAAGTTCTTGTGCCCTTTACAACTGTGGCCTATCAAAATCCAAATAACTCTTTCAAGAGGTCGCATCCAACGTCACTTTTATTCTTTTCTTATATTATTATGGCCTACAAAACCATCCACATAAATGAATTATTGTTAGTACATGCATTATATGATAAACTCGTTGATCATAGATCTGACATAATTATTTATCAACATCTCTAACAAGTAACAACCCATTATTTGTAGACCTTAATTACCAAATATTTATTAAAGAATTGTTTTACTTGTTTAGCCTCATTGTTTCTTGACATACTTAATTCAAATACGAACTAGTTTAGACTAATATTTAATAAAAACCAACTCAAAACCAATTAAAAGTGTACGAAATATTATTATAAAAATATGCATGATTCGGACCACATCAAATATTCTCACATTTAAACATTTTTCATCCCTGAAAAAGAAGTGTGCACAGGATCATAACCAAGTGAAAATAACAAACTCCCAGATTATTTAATATTACTAAAACAATAGAAACAGCTCGATCTATTGATCACGATTGCCGGTATATTTGTCCACTTTAAACCCGGCCACTAACCAATCAAGCCCCCAATTGCATCAAGTGTTTTAAGTTCACGAGTCATGGCTACAGCTACCCCATATCAGACAAAGAGAGCTAGAAAAACTAGAGTCGAAACAAACTGGTTCGACAAATCACCGTAAGCCAAGGGCTCATTGCTGGTACTAAGTAGATGCACTCGGTGAAATTTGATGGATGAATGGTCATGTGGAGGCCGTACGAGCTACTCCTAAATATTATTGGAATTTATCCTATAAATCCCTAATTTGGTATTTATTAACAACAAAACGTCGACAGATAAACAGCGATAACCTCAGAGTCACTATCCCCTTAGCAACGCGTAAACTCTCAGCCCCGTCTAGTATGTGCATATTTGGCCTCTTTTACTATTTTTGGATGCTTTTTGGCATCTTTTATCCGTACTTTCTTTTATTTTATTTTTTCATGCTTTTGCAATAACTATTTTTTCACCAAAAATAAATATAACTATTTTCTAAGCTCGTAAAAAGATGGACATTGTGGTGGTGTGCTGGTTTGAGTGCATCTAAGTCTTACCATCTCAAAGTTTTTAGATTATGGTAATCATCCTTAAGCATCGAAATTCAGTTTCACCGTTTTTCAAATTATTAGGCATATAAAATTTGCAAAAGAGAACTATCAAAGCTAGTTGGGCCTACCGACACATCCCAAATCAGATATGCAACCCATCTCTACTTTTATTATTATTATTATATGTTTTCCAAAAGTTCCAAGAGCTTGTTAACACAATGGTAATAATATCATTTCCTGCTTAACGTAGAAGAAAAACAGCTTTCAAGGTACATTTTTTTTTCTTTAAATCTTTTTTTTATTATTTTTTATTCTATTTTATTTTTTTTCAAATTCAGTCGCCCCAGTCACTTTTAGTTTTCAGGTAAATGGCAATCACGTATGTCTACAAGTAAATAACCGGACCAAACATATACAAGTATATGTCCTCAAACTTGAGTAACCGACATAATTTTAAGCCAAAGAGTGCAAAAATGTTATTATAATTTTTTTTTAAATTTGTTTAAATATTTTTTTCTACAACTAAGTAAAATAAACGCCCATCCCCACACTTGAACGACGAATCATCCTCGATGAGCATTAGGAAAAGAAATAATAATAAAAATCAAAATAAACTAGAAATAAAAGAAAATAAGAAAATAAAAGAACGTATTACTCCACTGGTTTATGTGCATGTCTTCATAATATGTGTATCAACGACCGTATAGCATTTCATTAGCAGCCGCAACCTCGGGAGAATAGTTCCAAAACGCCATCCAGAGCTATCATACGAAAAGATGTAACATGTACTGAGCAAAATCGCTCGCATATAGCGGCGTACACAACTAAAACAAAGATAAGTAATAAACATATTTTTGTATGTTTATGATTTATTTTAATTTTTTTGGATTTTATTGGTTTTTTATATTTTTTATTTTTATTTTAATAAATGAAAAGACAAACAGAATATACTCAAAATCAGCTGCTCTAATGCAGATTGAGTAAGAGCGGTTTCAATTGGGAGGATCCTTAAAAACAAAAATAAAAACAGCTCGGGCTGCCTCTCGAGAGCGCTTGGTTTAACAGATCCTCAACCTGACCCCTCTCTCACGTCTAACCCAAAGATGCTGTAAGGCGCAGAACATCGCCTTCCTCCATGCTCGCGTTCTCACCAATGTAGTGCTTCAGACTATGACCATTAACTTTGAAGCTTCCATTCTTGTCTTCCATTTCTATCGCTCCATACGGGAAGACTTCCTTAACTGTCAATGGTCCATACCATCGAGAACGCAACTTTCCCGGATGCAACTTAAGTCAGGAATAAAACAAGAGTACGACGTCGCCACACTTGAACCATTAACTTTGAAGCTTCCATTCTTGTCTTCAATTTCTATCGCTCCATACAGGAAGACTTCATTAACTGTGTATGGTCCATACCATCGAGAACGCAACTTTCCCGTGTGCAACTTAAGTCGGGAATTAAATAAGAGTACGACGTCCCCACACTTGAATTGTTTATCACCTCTCAACTTCCTATCATGCAGCTCTTTGGTCTTCAGCTTATAATTATACGAGTGTGCATAGGCATGATCGCGGAGTTCCTCTAACACATATATCCGATGGAAAAGGTTAACTCCAACAGTCGAAAGATCAAGGTTAACCGTTTGAAGTGCCCAAGAAGCACGATGCTCCAACTCAACAAGCAGATGACAGGCTTTCCCGTAAATCATTCGAAACGAAGTGGAACCGGTCAGAGTTTTGTACGCTGTACGGAAAGCCCACAAAGCATCATCTAATATATCGGACCAATCCTTTATGTTTAGCCCAACTGTCTTCTCAAGAATGCGTTTAATTCCCCGGTTACTCACCTCCACCTATCCATTAGTCTATGGGTGGTAGGCAGTCGCAAGCCGATGGGTGACCCCAAAGCGTTGCAATGCCTTCTCCATTTGCGCGTTGCAGAAGTGAGTACCTCGATCGCTGATCAACGCTTACGGTACACCAAAACGAGAGAAAAGATTTTTCAGAAATCTCACTACAACTCGGGCGTCATTAGTGGGCAAGGCTTTGGCCCCGACCCACTTGGAGACGTAATCAGTTGTGACGAGTATGTACTTGTTCCCTCTAGAAGACGGGAACGGGCCCATAAAATCAATAACCCAAATGTCAAAGACCTCGCAAACCTGAATAGCATTTTGGGGCATATCATTTTGGGATGAGATTTTACTGACACGTTGGCATCGGTCACAGCTTTTAACAAACACATGAGCATATTTGAAAATCAAAGGCCAGTAGAATCTTGAATCGAAGACCTTCTTAGCAGTAAGAAAAGCACCATGGTGACCTCCTGTCGGTCCCTCGTGACATTGGCTCAAAATCCGCCACCCATCTTCAACATCCACACATCTCCTCACCCACTGATCAGCACATATACGAAACAGAAACGTGTCGTCCAAGATGTAGAACTTTACGTCAGCAAAGAATTTCTTCTTTTGCTGGTGAGACATCCTGTTAGGGAGGGAACCATCGACGAGGAAATTATCAATATCGGCAAACCATTGGTAGCCGTCTTCATGGGCTCTGACAAACATGATATTCTCTATTGGGAAATGCTCATTGATGATGACCCCAGCATCTCCAATCTCGGCTCTCTCAAGACGTGACAAGTGATCAGTCGCCAAATTCTCATCCCCCTTTTATCACGGATTTCAATATCAAATTCCTGAAGCAGCAGAATCCATCGGATGAGACGAGGTTTAGCATCCTGCTTGCTAAAAAGATAACGAGTGGCAGCATGATCCGTGTAGACGACTGTTTTTGGACAGAACAAGATACGACCTAAACTTATCAAATGCAAACACCACAGCTAAAAGCTCTTTCTCGGTGGTGGTGTAATTCTCTTGAGCACCGTTTAGGGTCTGGCTCGCATAGTAGATCTGGTGGAAGTGCTTCTCCTTCCGCTTTCCAAGCACTGCTCCAACGGCATAGTCACTCGCGTCGCACATCAATTCGAATGGAAAAGTCCAGTCGGGAGCAATCATGATCGGGGCGTTAACGAGTTTGTTTTAGAAGATCAAACACCTCAATAAACTATTCAGAGAAGACAAATGGAGCATCTTTATCTAGTAGCTTGGACATCGCTCTCGCAATTTCGAGAAATATTTGATGAACCGGCGATAGAAACCAGCATGACCTAAGAAGCTACGGATGGATCTCATAGAAGTGGGCGGGGGAAGATTAGAAATGGTTTCAATCTTAGCTCAATCGACCTCGATCCCTGCACTCGAGATCCTATGTCCTAGAATGATGCCCTCGCGTACCATGAAGTGACACTTCTCCAAGTTGAGGACTAGGTTGGTGTCGACGCAACGAGCCATCATCCTATTAAGATTGGAAAGACAATGATTAAAAGGAATTCCCGAAGACAGAATACTCAACCATGAAGACCTCCATGGAATCCTCGATCATTTCGCGAAAGATACCATACATCGTTGGAAAGTAGTTGGAGCGTTACAAAGTCCAAAGGGCATGCGTTTATAGGAAATGTGACATAGGGGCTGGTGAATGTGGTTTTCTCCTGATCATCGAGAGAGATCGGGATTTGGAAATACACGAAGAAACCATCCAGAAAACAGTAGTACTGCTGACCCGCCAAACGCTCTAGCATCTGATCAATGAAGGGCAGAGGAAGTGATCTTTCCTAGTGGCATCGTTCAGTCTGCGGTAGTCGATGCAGACTCTCTAACCGGTTACGGTCCTAGTGGGAATAAGCTCGTTCTTTTCATTGGTGATGACATTCATACTACCCTTCTTCAAAACCACTTGGACCGGACTCACCTAGGCGCTATTAGAGATGGTAAAAATGATTCCAGCGTCAAGGAGTTTAATAATTTTGTTCTTAACGACCTCTAGCTTTTTCGGATTAAGCCTCCGTTGAGGCTGAACGACGGATTTGAAATTATCCTCCATGAGGATTTTATGAGTGCAGAACGACGGATTAATCCCGTTGATGTCGATAATCTTCCATGTTATCACCTTCTTGTGCGCTTTCAGCACCTTCAATAACTTCAACTTCTCGACCTTCGTGAAGGTAGACGCGATGATGACTGGTAGCTTCCTCTCCTCGTATAGAAATGTATACTCCAAATGAGCGGGTAGAACTTTAAGTTCTAAGGAAGGAGGAGGGACCTCAACGGAGGGTCGGTCCCTCGGATCGTCTCACACGAACTCAACAGCTGACTCTGAATCTAGGGGTGGTGGCATGGTGTCATCCATCAATGGTTGAGCGGTCATGGAAACCATCTCGATCTCTAAAATCTCCCTTTAAATATTAATCAGTGTGTCCAAGGTAGGTCCTCCACAGATGTCAGTGAAAAACTCCCGCACATGCGATATGATGGTGTCAACGAAATATAGGGAGGTGTCCCCGACTTGGGGTGTTTGAATGACTGTCTTGCGTCAAAGGTGACGTTATCATCCCCAACTTTCAGAATCAATTTGCCCTCACGACGTCAATCAACGCTTGTGTGGTGGCAAGGAATGGTCGGCCTAAAATGAGCTGGACACTATCATCCTCATTCATATCCAGAATGACAAAGTCCACCGGGAAGAAGAACTTGTCGAGACGAACGAGCATGTTCTCTACCACCCCTCACGGGTATTTCACGGAACGATCAGCAAGCTGGATACTCATTCGGGTTAGCCTCGGTTCGCCAAGACCCAACTTACTGAAAACAGAATATGGCATAAGATTGATGATGGACCCAAGGTCGGCCAAAGCATGTCGAACCGTATCGTCACCTAAGATGCAATGAGTCATGAAAACTCCCAGGATTGGCCATCTTTTCTGGAAAATTGCTCTGCAACACTGTAGAGCACCCAACACTCAACGGAATAGAAGAGACCTCAGCTAGCTTCTCCTTATTCGAAAGAATGCCCTTGAGGAATTTGGCATAATTGGGCATCTGAGTGAGCGTCTCAAGGAAAGGAATGTTCATGTGAAGCTACTTGAGAAGTTCAAGGAACTTGGAGTTTTGCTCCTCGTCTTTATCCGATCGGAGTCTCCAGGATAAGGCAATTTGGGTTTATAGACTCTCAAAGGTGGGTTTGATGATGAAGGTATATCGGTCGGCTCCGTACTCGCTAGAATGGTCAGCTGGTGTGCCTCGGCCGGAGGAGGCTCCATCTGGATCTCCTCGTCCACCTATTCCTCTTCATCGACCGCAGGTATGACAACTCTCGAAGGATCAGCCTCTCGTCCTCTTCTAGCACCGCTCCTAGTAGTCACTGCTTTGGCGAACCCTCTCGGATTTTTCTTGGTATTACTAGGTAGTGAACCCGGTGCTCTCTCGGATAACTGGCTGGAAATCTCTCCGACCTGACGCTCAAGATTAGGTATAGGAGTGGCTTGGTTCTTCAACATAGCATCGTGTTCCGCAAATTTCTCCTCAGTTGTCACTCGGTTCCTCTCATCTCGTTTCAGCAGCTCAGCCATCATCTCCTCCAGTGAGGCTTTCTTCTCCTCTCTCTCCACTTGTTCGAACTCTCCTGACCTGAACTCTCCTACCCGAATAGATTCACTCTACATTGGTTTTGGTATCGGGTTTGGTAGCCACTGGCTTGTCCCCCTCGATAGTTATTCTAATTTCTACAGCCAGTGTTCCCGCCGAAGGCGGGGTTTTGATATCTCAAGGGGTTGTTGAAGAAGCCAGCCTGCTCCTGGTTGCTACCCGGCTTGACAGGACAGTCAATGGTGTTGTGACCCCCTCGGCAAACCTCACACTTCATGATGCTCTTAACGGTAAGATCTCTAACGAGTTCGTTCAAAGCATCAATTTGCGCCTGCATGCTAGTGTTCAAATCGACCTGAAGTACTCCTCTTGATGACGTGGAAGAATTTTGACCCTCGTTCCCCTCCTAGCTCGCTACTAAATCATCAAAAATGATTACATACTAATCGGGATCTTTGTTCTTGAGGGGGTTCCCGTTAGCAGTCTGATGCAACATCTCTCTCACGTGATGTGTGGTCCATTGTAGAAATTCTCAATTAGCATCAACTTATCTAAACCATGATAAGAACAACTAAGAAGGAGGTCCTTGAATCTTTCCCAAACTTCCCCGAAAGACTCGTCGGATCTCATGCGGAAAGAACAAATCTCCTCACGGAGTCGAGCGGATTTAGATGGAGGAAAGAATTTGATCATGAATTTCTCTTGAAGGCCCGCCCAAGTGGTGATGGATCCAGCAGGTAGTGACTTCAGCCATTTGTTGGCTTTTCCGGCGAGTGAGAAGGGAAAGAGACGGAGATATATGGCTTCATCGTTCATGTTGCCGATATTTAAAGTTTCGCATATTTGAACAAACATGTGATATGGTTTGAAGGATCTTCGCTCTCTAGCCCTTGGAATTGGAGTGCGGTCTTGATGAGTTGCATGACGTGGGCAGAATGAGGATTCGGTGTCGGCCTACCAAAGTCAGCTACTACTCTCCTAGGCAGTTAGTCACCCATGTTCCTATCCCTAGAAGAAGAAGAAAAAGAAGAAGAAGAAGAAGAAGAAGAAGAAGAACCTGTCGGTGAAATAGAACGTTCTCTCTCGGTCTCGACTTAACAAAATTGGCAGTGAACAATAATAATAATCTCCTCTCTTGTTGTGCGGCTAACAATATATATTAATAACCTCTGTCTCATTTACGTAGCCGCCAACCACCTTATATATATTATTAGTAGGGATTTTTTCTTAAGTTTTGTTTGTAGTGTTCTCCAAGTTCTTGTGCACTTTACAATTGTGGCCCACCAAAATCCAAATAACTCTTTCAAGATCTCTCATCCAACGCTACTTTTATTCTTTTCTTATATTATTATGTCCTACAAAACCATCCACATAAATGAATTATTGTTAGTACATGTATTATATGAAAAACTCGTTGATCATAGATCTGATATAATTATTTATTGGCATCTCCTACAAGTAATAACCCATTATTTGTAGACCTTAATTACTAAATATTTATTAAAGAATTGTTTTACTTGTTTAGTCTCATTGTTTCTTGACATATTTAATTCAAATACGAACCACTTTGACTAATATTTAATAAAAACTAACTCAAACCAATTAAAAGTGTACGAAATATTATTATAAAAATATGCATGATTCAGACCACATCAATGACCAACCAAACTAATATATTATTGGTTTTAATAAATAACAAACGTCCGATTAATAATAATAAAAATTCAAACGGGTCAAATTTCAAGTTTGAAAAATAACGAATGTTACAATTGTGGTGTACAAATTGTGGGGTATTTTTGTCATGTGACGCGTTGTAAGGCCCCGTTACCGGTGCCTTACATTGGAAGTTGGATTTACTCGTAAACGCAGTTCTAAAAATCAGAGTTAATTAAAACTTTACGCGGAATATGAAACTTCAACCAAATCACATTACATAACTTTCAAATCTTGTCTTAGCAAACATTCATAATTATTTAAACATAAAACATAGTCTTTAAAGACATCATAACATTTCCTTGAGATGCAAGTATCTTCAATTCCATGCCATGTTTCCTCATCAAGCGACCTGCCTCATCCTACTCACCTGCGTGTATACTAAAAGTCAGTTACGCTGAGTGAGTCCTAGTTAATCAAGTAACATACAATACATCCATACACATTCTTAACTACGCACCCAAAGGTATATATACATACATAGTTCTTTACCATTCTTCGTGCGTTAATACTATCATACTTTCCTTCTTTCCTTTTATACATACACATATACATATACCTCGTTCTAAAACATTCGCATATATTATTAGGGTCTGCTCCCTACCTTCGCGGATATTATTAGGGTATGTTCCCTACATTCACGGATATTATTAGGGTTCGTCCCCTACATTCGCCGATATTATTAGGGTCTGTTCCCTTCATTCGCGGATATTATTAGGGTTTGTTCCCTTATACCTTCCATGCCTTTCTATGCATTCATAATTATAACTTCCCTACATACATACATCATCTATATATCATATATATATATATATATATATATATATATATATATATCAATCATATCTTTAAGCCATCCCTTGATGGTACATGCAATATCCGAAGATCGTTTATGCATCATCAAGCATTCATTTATACATAAATCATATAAGACATACACTTACCACTTAAGGTAATTGTATTAACTAATCACATCGAGTATGCACACAGCCCCAAAAGCATAACAAAGAAGTGGGGCTAGAAACTCACCTGAACTCGGTTACGTTCACCGTTAATGGTTATTCCTTTCTTGAGCCGTGTGCGACTAACTGTATAACAATTGCACGTATCAATTAACTATCACTACCCATATCGTGTTTCTAGTTTAATTATTACCCTCAACGAACGGGGGTCCGGGGGCAGCGCCCCTGGCAGCAGGGTTCTAGGGGCGGTAGCCCCTAGCGGGGTCCAAGGGGGCAGAGAGAATGAGCATATAACAAATTACCAGATTCGTTATTGATGGTTGGTTAATTTGTATATGTTTTAATTCGTTTATTTTTTAGTTTTAATCGTTTATTGTAGGAACTTCGATACTTCATACGTGTTTATATGTTGCAGGTCTTTGAATGTTAAATATGCTAAATTGGGACTTGTACGAGCATGGGATAAAGTCTTGGGATGATCGGGGAGTAAACGGAAGCTAATAAAAGTGGACAATTGAGCCTAAGCATATTATACAAGTATTGGATTGGAAAAAAGACGAAAACATGGAATTTTAGGTCTCATCGTAACTTACTCTGGGCTTGGCGTAACTTACTCTAGGACCTGACATAAAGGGCGTAAGCAACTTATAAAACAGTGGTGTTTGGCGTAGGAAAACAAGACCTGGCGTAACTTACACCGGGTAGGGAGTAACTTACGCCGGGTGCTGATATTTGACGCGAACTTACGAGTTTTTTTGGGTATAAAAAGGAATAATAAACCCTAACTCGAGGAGAACTTCTCTTGTCCGTTTGGGAACATCTAGGGATGATTTTTGGAGCTAGGAAACACCAACAAACTTCATTTGATCAATGCTTAACGGATTTCAACCAAGAATTGAAGATCTAATGGCTACCATGAGAGGCTAATTCCCTCCGATTCATTCCCGGAATGTAGAGTTTGTATTTATTTTAGCTTTGATTGTAACCAAGAACATACTATTTGTAATTGTCTTTGACAGATCTATGAGTATTGATATTTAGTATTGATGTGCATTCAATCGGTTTAGGTTTACGTTGATCAGAACGATTAATTTGTCGGTTGCTATAGTAATTGCTCATAGGGTTTTTTAACTATTTTGAATACAACGAAGCACACAATTGTCCTTATTTGAGTCACACTGGTAGGGACCGTTTGATAACCAAGCCTACAGTCTCCGTTAATTTATGCGCACTAGTAGGGTTGTTTATGGCACCCACCACTCGGGCCGACAGTCTCCGTTAATTTTCGAGCCCAAAATGGAGAGGTTAGCTCGGCAGAACCGAGTTCAAAACAGAAATTCAGAGATGGAAGATCAGAACCAGAACCAGAACCAAAATAAAAACCCGAACCTGAATGATAACCAAAACCAAGACCCACTCCCACAAAATTAGGTGTTTCACCCAGACAACATACCTGACCCACCAAACTTCAATAACCAAAATCACTCAGCTCGTGCTTCAAGAACCCGAAACCAAAACCGAAACCGAAACCTAAACCTCAACTTTGACCAAGCCGGACCATCATTTCCAAATAATAACCCCTACCGCAGAATTCGGATAAATATCGATGATGTTCAACCGAGTATTCCGACAGAAGATGAAGAAGAGGGTGGAAATAATAATAATGGGAACGAGGGTTTTGAGATTGTGAATGAGGTAGATCGGTGGGTTAGGAGAAATCGGGCGGTTGAGCCTGAGAACGAGGTTGTTGAGCCGGAAGACGTGGGTGATGATAATTGGGATGAAGAGGTAGAAGAGCCAGTTAATCGAAGACGGGCTGAATTAGTTAACAGAAACGGAAGGGGTCGAGACAGGGTGAATAGGGCGGAACGACACGAAAGATTTCATTGTATTCAGGTTAACCGGGGTGGTTTGGCGAACCCCGGGGGGCTAAGGAGGAATTATATGGCCCCGGTTCAGGGTTTTAACAGTCGGTTAAGACTGGCTATTTTGGATGGAGCATCCCCGTTGGTCCCACAGGAACGAGTGCCGGGACAGCAAACTTTTAAGTCCCGGTCATCATACATCAACATTGTTCCTCATTTCCACGGGATGGCTTCGGAGGACCCGTATTCTCACTTGACTGATTTTTCGGCCATCTGTTGGTCTATTGGTGATGGTATGTTTGATCAGGATGAGGTCCGGTTGACATTATTCTAATTTTCCCTAAAAGACAAAGCAAAACTCTGGTTTAATTCGCTGCCGATGCACAGTATCAGAAATTGGGCCGAGATGCAGCAGGTGTTTCTAAATGAGTTTTATTCACAGTCGAAGACTATAGAGGCCCATTCGGAAATTCGCAACTTTTCACAGTTATCTGGCGAATTATTCCATGAAGCCTTTACCGGGTATAAAGATATGATCAGAAAAGCCCACATCACCAAATCAAACTGTGGGAGTTGGTAAAGTGTTTTGTTGATGGTTTGACATACGAGGACCGAAAGCATCTTAAGGCCTCTTGTAATGGTCAGTTGTTGAATCAGCCTGAGGAGGATGATTGGGATTTTTTGGAGTTTATGTGTGAAGACTCGAAATCAGAAGCAGCAGCTGAGAGAAGAAGACGTGGTATTTCTTCCAGGTCAGTTAAGTCAGTCACGAGTGAGTCTGAAAGAATTGCTGAGTTGGAACGTGAACTGGCTGGGTTGAGAAAGAGTAAGAAGAAGGAAGTCGGGAAAGTTGGAGTAAAATTCCCGGTTTGTAAAGATTGTGGTGAACTCGGGCATAAGGCAGAAAATTGTCCCGAGTTTTATGATGACGAGGAGGATGAACCCGAGGAAGTTAATTATGCTTACGGGGATTCCAATGGTCAAGGGTTGAATTCAAACACCTATCACCCGGGCCTGAGGAATCACCCGAACTTTCGTTACGGGAACGCGTCTACACAGTTGAACCCGAACTTTCAGGGATCGAGCCAGGACTGGTCGCGGGGTAATTACCGCCAGGGCGGTTATCAGCAGCAGAAAGGTTCGTATGATCATAATCGGGGGTATAACAGAGACAATAATCGGGGTAGAAATTCATCGGGTAATCAAGACCAGCAGAGGGGGTCCTCGGGAAATGCGGATGAGTCTGTGCACTCAAAGTTGGATGCATTGATGAAGATTATGGCAGATCATAAGGCTGAAACGAAGAAACTATTTGAGTTACATGATAAGTCAGTAGAGGCAATGTCAAAGCAGATTGGTCAGCTCCCAGTAGATATGGCAAAGTTGCAAAAGAGCGCAGGTCAACTTCCGAGCGATACTACAGTCAACCCGAACCATTACTGCTCAAGCTCCAAGAAGGGGAACAATGTGCACATCAATGCTGTAAGTCTTTTACCTCAATTTGAAATTTCTGTTGTTAAAGTTGATTCACCACGACAGTTTGTTAAGGGGGTGGTGGAAGATGTTAGTGGTGAGAGTGATTGTGTCGGTCAAAATGAATCAATTTTCCAAAATGAATCAGAACCAAAAACATATGAAATGTCTTTTTGTGAAATTGCACATGTGAAAAATGTTTAAATGGTAAATTAACCAACATGAGAGATGAGGAGGTGGAGAATAACACCACCTCAAGTAAACTCCAAGACCCAGGAGTGCCGCTTTTATCAATTCAAATCGTGAAATTTAAAACTGATCGGGCACTTCTAGATCTTGGAGCATGTGTTAGTATCATGCCCGGTCGTTTATATGATCAGTATGAATTTGGCCCGTTAGAAAGGGTAAACACCACTGTGGTGTTAGCGGACCTAACTCATACACTTCCTCGAGGCATGGTGACTAATGTAATGTTTCAGGTGGAGGAATTTTTCTACCCAGTTGACTTTCTTGTACTTGACTATGCTAAACGTGTCAATAATACACAACAAGTCATATTGGGTAGGCCATTCCTTGCCACAACACATGTGGTAATTGATTGTGCTTAGGGGGTTTTGGGAATTAAGTGTGGAGACCGTGATAAACAGTTATTATTGTTTGAAAATGCCATTAACCCTCTTGTTGACAAGTGTGTATCCTTGGACAAGGATCACACAAAAGAGGAATGTTTTATGATTGACAGGATAAATAAGAAGGGATTTGAGAAACAACAGAGTGAGAAGGTGGAAGAGAAAGGTAGTCGACCAAGGAAGAAGAAACTGAGACATCCACCCAACCAAAATGATCAAGAGTGGAGATTGAAGATGTCCGGGCCAGATCCTGGCCTATCGGAAGACTGGCAACAAATGATTGAAGAAAAGCGTGCCTATAATGATAAGGTTGCACGGGAGCGGGCCAGACGCCACCTTGAATGGCATACAAGTTTCAAAATGGTAGTAATTGTACATTTTGTATATTTTTAGTTTACATTTTGTATTAGTTTTTATATTACTAATTGTATTTTAAGCATACCATCATAGCAAAAGCTAAGTGTGGGGACACCGCACTAGAAAAGTTGGGATTTTGATGCATTCAGTGAAGTTTTTTTTCCCAAAAACGAGGTTTCAGTTAAGCTACCCAGAGTGATTTCATGTTCTTTTCGATGTGGTTAATTCAGGTACGTGTATAATTTGTTGTACTTGGAACTTTGTGGGAGTAGTTCACTATAAACCCTCACGAGAGCTCACTCGTCCACCCGGGCTACCGGTGGGTTTAAAGGGCTTGTTGCATACGCTAAATGCAATCATGATTCCTACGAAAGTGAGTTAGGTCTTTTAACGTTTTAACTTGTTTAACAAAATCTATTATGAAGCAACTTAATTCGGCTCGGTAATTGTTTTAAGAAAATTAACAGAAAATCATTTTCATAATTCTTAGAAGACCTATGTCTTACACTTATGAGAAGCTTGCTTCTACACGTCTCGAGATTTTGCAGGTTCGATTGTCAGTTTGGTAATTGGTTGAGACGAGAGTATACGAGTGTTTATGAGAATTCTCGAGCTGGCTGGTCCTCTTCCAGTCCCGTTGATATCAGGTGATTTCCGTTTCATAATTTATTTTGTTTTTATTAGTTTAAATGTTAAAAGTGTAATTGTATAATTGCTAGTAGAACCGTCACATTAGAGCCCCGAGTTTTAAATTGTTAAAACAAAGTCAATTTCAACCCCGTCCCTCAAATGTTCAATAACTGTTTAACTATTTTAACATTGAGGATAATGTTTAACTATTTTAAATTGAGGACAATGTAAACCTCAAGTGTGGGGATGGAGGAAATTTGAAAATTTTAACCCGATAGTACCTCGAAGAGTGGTCAGAAACCAAAGTTGTTAACTGTTAATTATTGCCATTAATGCCAAGTTATAGGTTTCTGGTCATGGTTGGTTTTTCAGCTTCTCGATAGTCTTACTCACAAATGTTTTCATAACGAGAAGTTGAAAATGGGGTCGTTTAGGCGTGGATAACGAGTCATGGGGACAGGTACACATGTTTATATCGTCAACCCTATTCCTCCGGTACGTGTGTGAGTTGACCCAAATATATATAATACACATATAATATATAGTACACACATTTCATTTGAGTGCTTTCATCGATTTTCATGGATTACGGGATCGTAGTTGGCAAAATGCAAAAGTGATAGAGGAAATTAGGTTAAGCCTCGTCTGGATGAGCGAGAGTGTGGGTAGTGGGGGATTGGGCCTCATACATTATACATATGAGTAAGGGTAATGTGAGGGGCGGGGGATGTGACACTCGTCAATTTCAGGTTAACTCCGTTAACTCAAACTCCGTCAATTCAAACTTAAGATCACTGGATCTATAACGCACATCTCATTACATTTAAACTAAGGTTTTAAATGACGCTTGACAACTACTACATGTGTAGTCTTTCGGGATTTGCACCGAAACGCAAACGAGTTGACGCAAACCATTGGTGAATAAACGAAAAACATCAAAACAATAATTATGTGATAATTATGTGTTAGACTTTGTGTTAGACTTATGTGTTATGTGATAACATTGTATGGAACGTTAACTCAACATGCAAACTAGTTAAAATAAGCTAGAAAAGTACAAATTAGAAGTTGAGGGACTAAAGTGTAACATCTTATTATTAAATAATATCAAAAATAAAACCCTAATCCTCTCTTTCCCTCTCCCCACACAAACCGACGGCTCTCTCTCTCCCTCTCTTTGCGATCGGCAGCCAACACACACACACATATCACCTAGTTTTGATCTTGTTCTTCATAATCGGAGCATCCTACACTCGTTTCTAAGCACCTCTCACGTTTCCCTTGGTTATATTCTGCGTTTTTAAGGTATAAACATGAAACCCTAACTATTGAATATCATGTATTAAGTGTTTTATGATTGATTATTGCTAGAGGATGATTGATTATGTGTTAGTGATTGATATTGATGATCGTATGTGGTTTTGAATGGTGAAAGATCATTGAATCATTGATTGTTTGTAAACCCTAGAGGTTGCTACTGATTTCTATGATTAATTATGTGTATTACATGTTTTGAGTTATGTCGTATGCTTAGGATGCATGTTAGATGATTGTTTATGCTTGCTGAGTTTTGACAGCAGTGATTGTTAAACTTGAACGATGTGTAACTTGTTGAATATAAAAGCAAACTGAGCTAATTATGAGTCTACAAGGTAGTACTCTGAGTATAGTTTTCAGAAAGTCCAACCACGCCTAATTTGGAGGTGTTTTGGTTGGTCAAATGATTTAAATGTGATTAAAGGTCAAAACTGGTACTGGACAGATTGTAAGTTATGTTTAGATAACTGTAACGAATTGTTAACGTGGAAATTGGTTGAGGTTGTTAACACTACAGGGTGCTATGTTGAGTCTAGTTTCTATAAAGTCCAAGTTTGTAATTTTTGGACGAGTAAAAGTTAATCTTTATGATTTTACAAAACTGAAGTGCAAATCTGAGTTGTGAGACCTGCTGTTAAGTTGTTTTATAAATATCATATCTCATGAAGTACGAGACCAAATAGGTTGGTTCCACTTCTGGAAGTTAACTTGTTGAGTTAAGAACCTAACCCAATTGGTCTTGCATTAGTTGGATTTTTCATTTAACGGGAATAACAAATAACATTCTATTGCACATGATTTTGACTGCTGTGAGTTTGCTGTAATGTTTTGATCATTGTGAGAAATCTATGTGGAATAAAAATACAATAAAATATGTTCTGGAAACCTAACTCATGTATGCTTTTGTGACGATTTTTGGTGATTTAATTGAGATGCTATGATCTGTTGAATAGAGTAATCGTTCAAGTAGAATTCTGTCTTGATGAAACTAGCTGCTGAACTTTGTGAAAATACATGAAACGTGCTAATTGCTAGATAATTGTTATGTTTTGACCAATTTGCCCTTGCGGGGAGTAATTGCTAGTAATGTACACTATTAATACTTGACACGTAAATAATTGTTCACGACATGTAACGTATCACAAATGTGCTTGTTAAATCACACACGAGTCACAAACGAAACACGAAACGTATTTTGTGCATAGGAATTCTGTGCCGGGTCTAGAGACTCGATAATAGTTCCGACTCTTAAAAAATCTCCTTGTTGTTATAGAACGCTAGTGAGAGTTTTCTGTGACGCGCATCACTTGGGTGACTTGTTTTTGGGAATTCTTCGCAAACAGTGAGTTTCACTTTCCCCTTTTAAACTTTTTAAACGCTTTTCACTTGGGGGAGATAACATACTCCGAAAACGCTTTTAGATTTTGTTAGTAGATTATATATCACTTGTAAAGGCTAAGTGGCAAACGAAACAATTGAAGTCCTTCACACATCGAACCGTTTAGTATTGGAAAATAGCGAGTCACTGTTGAGTAGTACTACTGGGTTTGACAAACCCCACTCAACGCTAAGCTCGACTGGAGGTCGAGTGGGTGTAATTTTGGCTAACACATTACCATGGTCGGGATAGACCTGGTGGCAAGGCACATGATAAACAGTCAGCTTCGGTGTCGAACACTTAGTAATACTTGTTGTATAGACTAGCTACCTATCGATATATAATTGATTTAACACTATCTGGTAACGCGAAACGCTAAACGCAAAACGCTAAACGCAAAACGCTGAACGCTTTATTTTATATAAACTCGTGAACTCACCAACCTCGTGTTGACACTTTTAGTATGTTATTCTCAGGTAGCCGAGGCGGGCGCGCGGTATAGGATCATGCATTATTTGATACGCTATTGTTTATTCAAACTTGTTTTAAACTGTTATCATTTGGGTTTTAAGTCGTCCTGCGTGAAGAAACATTTGTCTTATGTTTTTTTTTACGCTTCCGCATTTATTTACACTTAAACGTTTTCGTGGTTTGAAAACTTTATTTATGGTTTGATTATAACTAATGATTCCGATCCTGTTAGCTCACACCCTCTGACGGTAAAACTCCGTTAGTGGATTTGAGGGTGTGACAGGTTGGTTCCCTTAGAAAACATATCTTGGACCTATTTTTCATTTGATTAACACAGACATTATGTTACGAGCCGATCCGGCTTAATAGGTTTCTTTGTATTGGTTTGTATTTGTTTTTGTTTTTGCAGTTGTATTTGTTCCATTATTAATCATTTTGTTTATTATGCTTAAAAAAAAGTTATAGCAAAAAGCCAAAAAGATGGTTGTTTATATTCAGTTATGTAATTAGTAGTTCGTTTGTGTCTGTAAAAAAATGATGAAATCAGTTTGTATGTTAGCCTTGCGTATTTAGAGGTTTTGTAATAAGTTAATCAGTTTGTATAGTAGTTTTATTATTTAGATATTTTGTAATAAGCCGGGTCGGATCGTTTGAGCTATTTAAATATTTCCCTTCCATACCCTTACACCTGGCCCTGTTACAACCCTTTTAAGACCTCTTGATTTTCATTTATGTCAAATCAGCTTTATGGATGAATATTTGCTTATGAGTGATACTGAGAGCAGAGTGATACTAGCACATCTTTTGCTAGTCCAGATATTAAACCGAGAGGAGAGATGTTATATTATGAGGGGTATGAGCATGTGTGCCTTAACCGAAAACAAAGTACACTTGTCTTGGCGGCTCTATTGTTTTTATTATAGCACTTAACCGTATTTGTGGGATATCAATCTTAAAAAGTGTCAGTCTGGGAAACTGGGTATGACCTTAAACCTTACTAGTATTAATGGTGATAATTTACATACCTATGATGGAGGTTGATGTTTACTTTAGAGTTTGCTTGAGGACAAGCAAAAGATAAGTGTGGGGATGTAATGGTTGGTTAATTTGTATATATTTTAATTCGTTTATTTTTTAGTTTTAATCGTTTATTGTAGGAACTTCGATACTTCATACGTGCTTATATGTTGCGGGTCTTTGAATGTTAAATATGCTAAATTGGGACTTGTACTAGCATGGGATAAAGTCTTGAGATGATCGGGGAGTAAACGGAAGCTAATAAAAGTGGACAATTGAGCCTAAGCATATTATACAAGTATTGGATTGGAAAAAAGACGAAAACATGTAATTTCAAGTCTCGGCGTAACTTACTCTGGGCCTGGCGTAACTTACTCCTGGACCTGACATAAAGGGCGTAAGCAACTTATTAAACAGTGGTGTTTGGCATAGGAAAACAAGACCTGGCGTAACTTACGCCGGGTAGGGAGTAACTTACGCCGGGTGCTGATATGTGACGCGAACTTACGAGTTTTTTAGGGTATAAAAAGGAATAATAAACCCTAACTCGAGAACTTCTCTTGGCCGTTTTGGAACATCTAGGGACGATTTTTGGAGCTAGGAAACACCAATAAACATCATTCGATCGATGCCTAACGGATTTCAACCAAGAATTGAAGATCTAATGGCTACCATGAGAGGCTAATCCCTCCGATTCATTCCCGGAATGTAGAGTTTGTATTTATTTCAGCTTTGATTGTAACCAAGAACATACTATTTGTAATTGTCTTTGACTGATCTATGTGTATTGATATTTAGTATTGTTGTGCATTCAATCGGTTTAGGTTTACGTTGATCAGAACGATTAGTTTGTCGGTTGCTATAGTAATTGCTCATAGGGTTGTTTAACTAGTTTGAATACAACGAAGCACACAATTGCCCTTAGTTGAGTCACACTGGCAGGGACCGTTTGATAACCAGTGCCGTGTGTTAGCGATTGTTGGTGCCTAAGGTTTAACTCGTTAATCAGTCTTTAGTCAGTCTGTGATAATTAATCGGTTAGGTTGCATGAGAAACTGTTTAATTACATTCTTGAACCCCGAGGATGATTCATCTTTGTTAACTGCTTGAATTCGTAAATTTGCTTAATCAATATTTAAACCAACTTATTTGCTTGTGTGATCAGCACTAAAATCTGTTACTTCATAATATTAGAAATCTGTTACACGATTACATTGACCACATACTCCTGGTGAATACGATACCTTATTTACCCTATCTACTTAGGTTATTTAGGTTTTTGCATGGCTCGAACGACGGTCATCAGTTATCTTATTTAACGAATGGATAGATAACGAATTAAGGGCTCATTCGTTATCAAGTTACACGAATTGGTCCCATTCGTTATGAACGTGTAACGAATGATCAACCATAACGAACTATCAATAGTTCTTATCCAGATATTTGACTCATGGGTCAAAGTCAAAATCGTCAAGAACATACACAGTCAACGTTTATCAGATCTGCAATTAAACCTTCGATCCTTAACGAAACATCATGATTTAGGTACCAATGAACTCGGAATCACCTCGCCTACAAACCCCAATCCATTAATCACCCAAATATTGTGTTTTACACTGTGCGATTTGATCATATATACATACGGCTCAGTTAACCCCGATTAATCTATCAAACTTTAATGGATTTTACTAGGAATCATTTCGTTTGATTAGTTTTTTAGCATATCTACAGATCTAGGGATTCTAAACAAGACTAACACGTGTTTCTCTATAAAACGTACCTTTCGAGTCGATTTACGAACACGGTCTAGTGTTGATGTTGTTTTGGTTCGTCACAGCGTTCTAGCACCAACGGTTTCGGGGTCTCACCTTCGGGTTCTCAAGACGCAATTGAGAAGAATTTATTCCAAGGAGACGGGATCCATATCTTTTGTTCTTATAAGTTTTTAAGTTGAAATCTGGTCCAACCCGACCAGATTTATTTATATTCCGTCCAAACCGACAGAATTTAAAATGATTCCGTCCACACCGTTCTCCAATAACTTTTTAGGTAGACCCCACTTTCTCTAATAACTTTTCATGTTTATAGGTTTATAAGTTTGGATGCTTCTTCTTCCACTGTCCCCTTGTGTAATTCATGATTTATAAGGTTTATAAGGTTGGATCATTTGACGGCTCTAACATGGAAAAACAAATTAACAAACATAAAACAAGAATATTTGGTCCACCTTTTTTAATTGAGACTGGAAAGCGGAGTATAAATTAATAAAAAGTTAAGAAAGCGGGGTCCACTTGAAAAGTTATTGGAGAATTTGGTCGGTGAGGACGGAATTTTTCTAAATTATGTCGGTTTTGACGGGATTTCAACTTCAAAAGGTTATAAGAACAAAAGATATGGATCTCATCTCCTCGGAACAAATTATTCTCAAATGCGTTTTGGCAGAGGGAATTTAAAGGACATTTTTTTCAAAAATTTTATACGAACCAGGTAGGAAACATAAAAAACCGTCTGCAAAGACTGCTTTTTAGCAAAATTTTAAGGAAATAATTTGGACGACACCTCAATATTTTCATAATTTTGGCCGACTATGTCAGCTTTTATCCACGTGTAAGCTTTTTGTTAATTGATAGATCTCGTTGAATCGAATACTAAAGTATCAACTAGTACATATTTCTTGAGAAATTTAAAGGTTTATAGGCTTTCTCTCTCTCTCTCGTTGGTCCCTTTTATGAATTTTCCATTAAAGTATTGACCCAAACTCAAAAGGCAAAATTGTTAGTTACGAGATATAGATCCAGGAATCTAAAAAACCTACAAGAAACAATAAGATGAGCAGAAAGTCAAATACTTTTTTTTGTTAATATTTAAAGAAGCAGCCTTACTCAAAAGTTTACTCAATTGTTTACTTTTTTTACTAACTTTTCAAGGGTATAGTAATAAATCTATCTCTTCTAATAAAAGCTTATAACTTTTGTCACTTATTAATACTATAGCCCTTCTCACTTTTTTTAACCAATTTTCATATATGATCATTATTTTTTAAATTATTTCAATATATTGCATTAAAATTATAGGTTTATTCCAACTAAATTCGTTACTACATAAAATAAGTATTCTCCATATGGATTGATAAGAGACGATTAGTCATAAGTGTTTATTATGGTTTATATTCAAAATAATAAACAATAAACATTCGATTCATTATATGTGGAATGAGAACAATCAACTTGGACTAAATCATGATAACGTCAGCGGCTAAGGCTTAGCCTTTAATACCTAAAAATACATATGATTTTAAAACTAAAATTTTCAGGTCGACCTGAAACCTAGAATTCGGACCCAAGAACCAACCCGAATTACTTCGGTTCAGGTTCTGGTTAGTATTTTCTTGGGTTCGAGTTTCTCGGGTCGGGTTAGTTTGGGTTCAGGTACGGGTTTTCTTGAGTTGGGTTTCATGTTACGGGTAAAAGTGACAACCCTATTTTCAACAATTATATATAAGAATCATTACATTCACTTTATGCAAATTTAAATCTTATAATATTCTTCTAACTCAGAATAATCACTATTATTTGAACATGGATTTTTAATGTTAGTATGTATTTTTCATTTTCCTGGCAATTACATTCATATAAAACAAACAAATCATTTTGTTATATTTAAATTTTCGGTTTTTATTTTGCTTGATTAATTAATTTTTAATTGTAAAATATAAAATTAATTAAAATATTTGTCAGACACAGCATATTAATAACAACAAATTTATCATGATCAATCAATTTAAAATCGTAAAGATTCTAAGTATGATTATATCATCAAAGTTCAGGTATATGGTTTTTGAGATAATCATGTTTTTTTTATAAACATGAGCAGATATTCTCAAATGACATGATATTTTATGTGTATGAATATTTTTTTATTAGTATCATAGATATATATTATCATTTATCTAATCTAGAGTTGGTATGTATTTGGAGAACCTTTTTTGTCACACGGACAACTATATATGGTTATATCAAGAGTTATAAGCATGCCTATATGTTACTTTATTAATAGCTACAAGCAGACATGGACTAAAGATTTTGATTATTGATAAACAATGTATACCTGCTAATACAATCACAAATGTAGTGTAAAAGGAAGTTTTTACCTATTTGAAACATATTTGTGTAATTTTAGTTATGTAATTTTAATTTAATTGTAATTGTATTAACAATATATAATCAATTTCTTGAATATATTTCACTTAATGGTCAAAGTTTAAAATTTTCAACAATTACCCGTGTAATACACAGGCCTCAAACTAGTATTATTATAAACATCATGGTGCACAGATAATGGGTATGTTTTAAATCTTTCTTCAAATGAATGGATAAATTTGTTAAATTTTAGCATAAATATTTTTAATATTAATATAATTATACTTTTCTAAAAAATCTCCTAAAATTTTTAAATTGATACATGAAAATGGAATATTTGACTTGAAGCTAAGACCTAAGGTACCTACATAAGGTTCTCTTGTAAGTTAAGTTAACCCCCAGAATGCAAAAAATGTCTGTCTTGGTGCAAAATCATCAACCAAAAGAATATAATAAATCAATTATGAAATATAGCATCAACCAAAGCTACCTATGTCAAGGGTAAATCATTGTAAAATCAATCACATGAATTTCTTCTCTTCTCTTCTCTTTTTTACATCAAATTTAAGAGAAAAAAAGGGAATTTGAAGCTTAATTATTTCAAGAGGTACCCCAGAAGTAAACCAATCAACGCAATCACAATGACAATGATCATCGAGACACCGCCCCCTTGACTTTTGTTCCCGCCACGCCTCAAGAGTTCCTACAAGTTATACCATGTAGAAGGAAGTTAAATAATAATAAATCATAAAAATACTAAAAGTGGCGATTATGATACGTTTACTTAAAGGAAAAGTCCTCAAAATGTTCCTTTTGAAAGGAGAGGTTTCCAAAATATCCCCACGTCTTTTCAAATTCTTTAAAAGTGCCTTACAAAGCCGTCGTAAACGACAACTTGGTATTTGCGACGTCGGTTTTATGAAATCCTAATAAGAAATTGACACGTGTTTCTAGCCCGTCTTCTCTAACAACATTTGAAACAAACCCGTCGATAAAGGCAAGTTTGGGTTTAAGTTAGAAACCGTCGAAAAAAGACTTTCTCCAAAGTTGTCATCGAAGACGCGTTTGTATCCAAACTTGCCTTTGACGTCTGGTTAGTTTTTTGAAGTGTTATATAGAAGTCTTGTTCTACATTAATTTTGAATTTTGAATTTTGAAATGCATATGCATCTGATTCGCAAATGAAGATCAAATTACAGCATTAGTTAATTAATATATATGAGGTGATGAAAGAAAGAAAGAAAAAACCTTTGAGTTCCCTTGATTTCACTTGGATCATCTATCTATATGTTTGGTCGGCTGCCGGAATCTACCCCCAATAAATTTTATTAATTTTTTCGTTTTTACTAAATTAATAATGACTCATGTAAGTTAACTTTGGATACAAGTAGGGGTGTTCATCGGATCGGATAACGGATTATTCGGGTTATTCGGTTCAGGTTATTCGGATTTGAAAATTTTTGGACCCTATCCGAAATCCTATCCGATCCGAATTAGGAATATTCCTATCTGATCCGAATCTATCCGAATTCAATTCGGATCGGATTCGGATATATCCGAATAATCCGAAATTATGCGAATAATCCGAAATAAACCTAAAAAAATTTCCTATTTTTTTGTTCATAACATTTAATAGTTTAGAATCACAATAAACATATAAACCGGAAAATACGAATTACTCTTAACACAAATTTTAAGTTTAAACTTCAAATAATAGTCTAATAGATACACCAGACCGGAAAATAGCACTAAAATCATGTTTTTTATTCGGATTAAACGGATATCCGAACAACCCGAACAATCCGAATTTTTTAAATTTCCATATCCGAATCCGATCCGAATCCGAATTAGTTATTCGGATATTCGGATTGATCCGATCCGAATATCCGAATAAGAATTCGGATTGGTTTATTTGGGTTTCGACTTCGGTTCGGATTTCGGTTTTTTTCGGATTTCGGATTTCTTGAACACCCCTAGATACAAGATTAATTAGGTTCTGACTTGTAATATTTAATCGGTTTAAACTGCACAAGTTGCAAAGCATGAATAGTTTTGATTGAACAAAAACTTATATAACACTTCAAAAATCAAGCTAGGAATCAAAGCCAAGTTTAAATACAAATGCGTCTTCAACGGTAACTTTAAAGAAAATCTTTGTTCGACAGGATTGTAAAACAGTCGACGGTTTTTAACTTAAACCCAAACTTGCCTATATCGACGGGTTTGTTTCAAATGTTGCCTGAGGAGACGGGCTTGGAACACGTGCCAATTTCTAATTGAGATTTCACAAAACCGTCGTTGCGAATACCAAGTCGTCGTATGCGACGGCTTTATAAGGAACTTTTAGAGAACTTAAAAAGATGTGGGATATTTTGGGAACCTTTCTCCTCAAAATTAATATTTTGGAAGCTTTTCCTTACTCAAAACATGTTAATTTGGATTGTATCTCATCTTCTATGGTAGTTAAGCAGGCAAAATGTTGTAACTTGTCAAAAAATATAGGTCAGTAGAGTTAAAAGTGTCCAAAAGGGTATTCAAATCATAGTCACATAAATCGTGGTACGCTCTGGTACGGGTACGCAATTCGCTAAAGGTAATGTGTTCGGTACGGAGGGGGTAGGTTCATCTCGGTACGAACCGGTACGGTGTACCATGTAGTTTGGTTCGAGCTGGAATCAAAATTAAATATAAAATTTAAATGTCTTAAAAAACAGTTACAGGCTATTATATATATATATATATATATATACACATATTTATCGATAATTATAAGAATATTATCTTGTAAAATTATGTATGTGTGTAGTAAAGTTTAGGGTTAAGTTTTATAAAAATAGAAAGTTGATGGTGAAAAATGAAATTTTGTTTGAGGTAGAGAGTGAAAAGAAAAGGAGCACGGTATCAATTTTAGGGTTTTGTAGATGTTTCAATTTCATATTCGGGATGGCCACGATATCATAAATCCGGCCAAATCTGAAAGGCGGCTAATCGGAGATACGTTCAATCGATATGCTCTCAGTTATGATTCGCGATTTTTGGTTCAATCAGAGTGGCGATTGGCGATTTCTGGTTCACGATTTAAAGTTCAATCGAAGCGACGTTCAAGCGATTTGGATTAAGGTTTCCTCGGCGACCGGCACGTTTGCGATTTGCGATTGGGTACAAACTACCAATATTAAAATCGCGGCTATTTAAGCGATTTATGTGACTATGATTCAAATGCTTAAGTTCTCTAAATCTTTTTATTTAAATAAAGCTATATTACTAATTTGGAATGTAGTTTTATAATTTTATTAAATATAATTTATATATTTTAAAAAATTGTCCAATCTGATTGGTATGGATCCGATGAAAAATACATGTTTTGACCTATTACCCAGTCTATTCATTTTGCAAGTGCTGAAGGGAAAGATTTAAAAGAGGGGGGGGGGGGGGTGGGGAGAGGTTGTATCTTACAATTTCTTTACAGATTTTGTTGCTTTGTTGAATAGCAGCATTCTTTTCATCAGTCAACTTTGAAATGAGAACTCGTGCCTGCAAATTAATGTGTGTTTAATCTAAACTTAAGCAACACATTTTAGTATAACATGCATATGGAATATCGGAAGTTCTAAAATACAAAAACATGCAAATTTCTAACACAACACAAGCCAAACACCAAATTCGCAGGTTTGTGTATAGTCTAAACGGGTTCAAGCCAGTTTCAGTAAAATCAGTGAACACAATTAGATAATTGGGTTGTGTTCAAGTTGACCTGATGGGTTTGCGGGTTGCTTTGTTTAACTTGCTTACTTTAACACATATCTCTTTGAAATGTGTTATAACTTAAACTGTTGTATTTTTATGTCAAAATTTAAATTATTAGTGAGAAACAAACACCAAGTTGTAAGGTTTTAAACCTAATTACTTTACAAGTTGTCTTTCTTGTAAATGTGTAAATTTAGAGTGTCAATATGAAAAATTAAATAATCTTTTAGGTACCACGTGTTATTTTTGTGTCAACCCGAAAACTCATGTTATGTTCGGATTTATGTGTGTTAACATGATTTTCAGGCCCAAGTCAGGTTCGACCAACCAACACGCTGACATGGCCCATTTAACACTCCTTTAGTATCATACTAAGAGTATGTTTGGTTGACAATTTTTAGGGACTTCAAGCTTCAAGTTATTAAGAAAAAACTCATACTCAATTAAAAATCTTGCTTGGTTGAAAGAGCTTGAAGCTTTTAGATCAAAGGAAAAAACATAAAGCTTGAAGCTCCTACTAGTAGCGTTTAGAAAATGCTACAAGTTTTTAGTATTTTAAATTACTTAAATAACCTTCCAAAATAAATACATTTAATATTAGTTTTTTAGTTATGCCCATTTTGATCATTTTATACATTTTATTAAAAGCTCCAGCTACCTTGCCAAACATATAAATATATCTAAAAAACTACCAGCTTCAAGCCACCATCTACATCTACCAACTAGTTTTGCCAAAAATACCCTAAAACTAAAAGAAACAAAACCACACACGCATTAACTCACCTCCGAGGATTTATCATTTGAACCCATACTTTGTCTTGTAACCTGTAAGCAAGTATAAGAAACACCATATTACATTACCAATACGGAGAATAAATTGAACAAAGTTTCATGAAGTAAAATCAACCTCGGATCTATTCAAATTTCCACTATCGAATGACACTTTGGGTGAAATCCCTTCGTCGGGTTCTTCTAGAACAGGTGAAGGCGGTTGGGGTGGAGGAAGATATAACACTTTCAATTTGCACTCTTCCACAACACGCCCTGGTGCCTTACTAAACTGTAAACTCAAAACAACCATAAAGTTGCGATCTTGAATCGAAGTGACAACAATATTCATTTAATCTCAAGCGTTAAATCGATTTACTCAAAGATCAAGATTATTTTTAATACGAGTAACATTGTTTATGTAATTATAACTAACACCATCCTTTATTGTTTAAAAGCTACTAAAAGGATCCATAAATGTTTGTGGGTCAACCCAACCCGTCAAGGCCTGCTTGGACCCATTAACCTGTTTTAACCCAAAACCATTACGGCTTGTTACACACCTCACCCATCAAGCCCAAACCCAATATTATCCGTTGCGCAACACACTTGTCTTGCTACTCTTTGAGAAAACGGTGGGTTTAATCACCATCTCCCAACCCAACCCGTCAAGGCCTGTTTGGATTCAATGACTCGTTTTAACCTAAATCCATTATGTTATGTTACACAGCCCGCCCATTAGAGCCCATTTGGACCCGGTAACCCAAAACCATTATAAGCCGTTACACAACCCACTCGTCTTGCTACTTTTTTGTTTTTATTTAAGAAGGCTGAGTGGATTAATTACCATTTCGGGGGTAATGTCCTTGGCAGCTATTCCGGGGCTACCAACGACACACTGAAGCAGAAACTTATCCCTGCATTGCATGTCAGGAGGAGCTTCTTTCTGAGCTTGCATTGTTACTGTACCAAAATGCAACATATGTTCATTTCAATATAATTTACAAATCAATCACAAATATATTATTCATCCCCGGCCATAAATAAATTTGAATCTCAAATAAAGGAGGAATGCACCTATTACGTCGCATGTTGATCGAGGCAACACGACTCTAGTATTTGGACGAACGCAATACTTCTTTGGGTTCGTCGTCTTCACCTAAAGAATCAATCAAGAAACAATGAATTTGCATTCAAAATCTTTTCATATGATCAGCAATCAAAACAAAAATTAAATGCATTAATTACCTTAAAAGCTACATGATTCTCGGTTTTATTGGATAAATGAAGCGAGCATGAGATCTGTTTCCTCAATTCAACTAATAGTAATAATAAATTTATGGAAATAATATTAATATTAATACTAATATGTATATGAATTGACGTGATGATGATACAGAAAAACATACATGGGAATTTGAGCTCAACAGGTTCGACATTAAGAAGATCACCGGTACTCATGTTTCCGTTGGATTCCAGAATGCAAGAAACTCATAAAATGTTTGTGATTTTTAGAGATTTTTAAATATGATCCGATAATATCTCAGAGACAAACAAGGACATGATAATGATCATCATTAACATGTTATGTTGCATTTTGCCAGTGGCGGAGCCAGGAATTTTTTCCTATGGGTTCGGTATTTTTTTGTGTTTGATTTTTTTTCCTGCTACAAAGTTTTCGAGCCCGGATGGGCCGGGTCCATCATTCAGCCAAATAAATAAAACACAATATCACAACCATAACAAAAATATATCATCAACATTAATATAAAATATAAAGTTATATTAAATAAAAAGGCTTACGTATTATAATTGTTTCATACGCATTTTCATGTATTGAAAACGAATCATAACATCTTCGGTCGCGACTATCAGAAACAACTCATTTTTAATATAGCAAATGCAAACATCATTCATATTACCATTACCCATCTGATTAGTTCGAATACATTTTTTAAATATTGATAAAGGAGATTAGAAAGGGTACATTCTCATGGATTTAAAAAAGAGCCAACAAGAGAAACTTGATTGGTCGAGTTTGTGTAAGTTTACATTTAAAAAAAAATGAAGTTTGGTGTTGTTCGTGCCTTCGTTTCAAGCTTCTTGTTAGGTATATGAGTTTTTTAAAAATATTTCAGTCGTTCATAAAAATAAAAATAAATATGAATGAATGATGATGGCCATTAAACAAAATATGGCTACACATATTATTATAATATAAAAACAATACTTTTCTGGACCTATTTTTTGTGAGCATAGAGAAACTGAGAAGACTCCTCAAACCATCTTCTTTTCCATGGGTGCACTAAAATTAAATGGCATCTACTTAATATGTCACAAAAACGACGATATAATAGCTGAAGAAAATGACATCGTTCTCTTTGAAATTCAAGTTTTTGTTTTTTTCTTTCACCGGCAAACATGTGAAATGTTTCTGGAGATTTCGTGATATTGGGTTCGTTCACCGAAAAAGAATGGGTTCGCTCGTTAATTGTACCTATAAGTTATATATAAAACTGAAAATGGACCGGGTTCGGCCGAACCCGGTGGCTTTAATGTGGCTCCGCCACTGCATTTTGCCAACTAATATAAAGGGTTACAAATGAAAACAAAAATGAGAAGAATGAGAAAGATTTGTAGTCACACAAAAAACCCTTTAAAAAAATAGAAAAAATAAAAAATAAAAAAATCATAAGTCAAAATTTAATGAAAAAAACGAAAAAAAGTAAAAATACAAAAATGTTTCCATCGTCTTTCTCGTTCTCATAAAAAAATGTAAGGCCCCGGTCCCGGTGCCCTACTTTGGTGTTGGATTTACTCATAAACACAGTTCTAAAAATCAGAGGTAATTAAAACTTTCGCGGAAAACATAAAAACTTCAAACATTCATTGCAATCATTCAATACTTGTCTTAAAAACAGAACATAAATAGTTTATTTAAAACATCATAACAAAACTTCTTTGGATGCGAGTCCCTTCTATCCTGCCACGTGTCATTCTCTCAAGCCAACCACTTCAATCTATTCACTTGCGTGCATACTAAAAGTCAGCTACGCTGAGTGAGTTTTAGTTAATACATGTAATATACAATACATCCGTATACTTACTTATATACGCATCCGAAGATACATATAGCATACTTAGCTTTTTACCTTTCTTTGTACTTTCATACTTTCATTCTTTCTTTCATACATACATATATACATACATTTTGTCCTATAACCTTCGCAGATATTATTAGGGTGTGTTCCATACATTCGCAGATATTATTAGGGTCTTTTCCCTACATTCGAAGATATTATTAGGGCCGGTTCCCTTCATTCGCAGATATTATTATTAGGGTTTGTTCCCTTCATTCGCAGATATTATTAGGGTTTGTTCCCTACCTTCGCTCTACCATACTTTCATAATAACATTCATACAATTTCGCACATACCCTGCTTTATCATTCATACATACACAATTTTATATTCTAACACTTACCTTCTTGGCGATACGTGCAATATCCGAAAATCGTTCATGTACCGACAAACATTCATTCATATTCACAATATAATATCTATCACATATATCATCCATGCATACACTTACCACTTAAGGTAAGTGTATTAACTAATCACATTGAATATGCACACAACCCCGAAAACATAACAAGGAAATGGAGCTAGAAACTCACCTGAACTCGGTTACGTTCACCGTTAATGGTTATTCCTTTATTTAGTTGTGCGCGACTAACTGTATAACAATTACACTTACACGTATCAATTAACTATTACTACCCATATCGTGTTTCTAGCTTAATTATGACCCTCAATGAATGGGGGTCCGGGGGCAGCGCCCTTGGCAGCAAGGTTCTAGGGGCGCAGCCCCTAGCGGGGTCCAAGGGGCAGAGCCCCTGGCTGGGGTCGAGCTGCTTCATTGTCTTAACACAATTTTCATTAGAATTCTTAATTTATTATTTTATTGTTAACCCATTAATCCTTTAAGGTATCTTTCATCAATTAATAAAGTCCAATGGCTATTATGCAATTAAATCATTCTTTTCTATGTCTAGGGATCTTTCTGTCATTCTTTAAAAGTCTAATTCGTTATTCAGTTTGTTAACGACGGAGGCTCCTTTGTTATTACTTTATTATAACGAATTGTCATAGCGAATGATTGTTCGTTCGTTATCCTTCCTTAGCGAATGAGCATAAAGAATTGCTGCTAATTCGTTATTTTTCCTTAGCGAATGGGTATAACGAATTGCTGTTAATTCGTTATTTTTCCTTAACCAATGGGCATAACGAATTGTTGTTATTTCGTTATGTTTCCGTTAACGCATTAGGGTTAGGTCAGAGAATGTCAGAACATTCCCTTATCCTCGTACGTCGTTTTCCAGCACCGCCATGCCGGAAAAACGTATTTCCACACCATTTTTCACATTTTTTCGTTCCGATCATTCCAGATCCGAGCTAGGGTGACCCCTAAGCTCGTCCTTCGATCGGTGTATACCCGATTCCATCCGGATCTCGTGACTTTAACAGTTTAGGATGTCGGCTCGTCGTTTCGCGACTAAATCTAGTGGGTTTGGATCCATATAATATCATAACGTTATTACCTCGGATCGATGCTCGGGTTTCCTTGGTTATTTCGGCTAGAGAGAGAGAAAGATGAGATAGAGCTTAAGTGTTTGTTTTTGATGGTGTATGGAATGAGTGGAAAATGGATGGATTATGGGTTAATTATGGTTTATATATCAAGAGTCATGGGCTTAAGCCCATGGTCTTTCTCCTTTCCTTAATAACCAAGTCTATTACCCATTTTACTTAACCCAATACTATCCCGACTCATAATAACTCATATTTTATTTTGTTAACCGAAATGAGAAACCGAGATGTTACAAAAAAATTTAAAAAAAAATTAGAAAAAATACAATGGTAAGTGAAAAAAGTCGTTGAGTCTTTTTGTTTATCATTGTGTTTTGTGTTTATTTTTGTCATTAGTGTCTTTTTTGCTTGACATGTGTTATATTACTCAACATTGTGTTATATTTTGTTCGGCATTGTGTTATATTTTGCGATCTATTGTGTCTTTTTTTAGTTATAACTGTGTCATTTGTTCATTTTCGCAATTATGTCTTTGATCACACTAGAGGTGGCAATGTGAGTGGGTTGGGTTGGGTTTGGGTGATGGGTTAGAATGGGTATGGGTCAGGATGGATTTTTAAAATAGAGGGTTAGGACATAGTTATCAAATTCGATAAGCGCTCGAAAGCGTTGAGGTGGGTTCTAGCGCCCAGGCGATAAGCGCAAAAAAAACGCCCGATTTTCAAAAAAAAGCGCACATTAAAAAAACAAAAATTTAACTAAAGTAGAAAATCTTAATAAGAAAACAAACATTCATTCTTGAAACAGTTCATAGAACAACCAAAATCAAAACATGAAGTACCAATATATCTTAATAAGAAAACATAGAAAAACCAAAAACCAAAAAATGAAGTACCAAGTACAATATAAAGTCAGATAAGATATCATAAAATGCAGAATAAATAAGGAAAAGAAAGAAATCCGAATATAACAACAGTTTTGTTACAAAACTAACATGTAAGTTCTGAGATCTTGGCGATTTTGGTGCATTAAGATAGGATTATGGAAGCCTTAAACAGTGGAGTTTTAGGTTTTACTTGAGAATAGGAACATGTGTGATAAATGACATTTAATACATTTAATATTTAATACGCATGGGAACTGATTATGCGCTTTAAATATCTGATGCATTAAAATCGCAATAAACTCGCCTCGCCCAGTAAATGCGCTTAAACGCCCAAAGCGGTCGCTTTTAACAACTATGGGTTAGGATGGATATGGGTCAAGATGGGTAAAGCTAACCCATCTTGACCCAAGCGTATGTTAAAATACAAAGAGTTTCAAAACCCCATAAAAAAATTTAAAAAAATTAATAAAAAAATAATAACTCAAAATATAAAACAAAAATAGAAAATGTAAAATAGCTAAAATGTTTCCCCTGTCATCCTTGTTTATTAAAAAAACCCCAGTTTTGTATCGGTTCAGGTTCGATTTTTGTCGGGTTTTTTTCCGTTCGGTTTTGTTTTTTTTTTCATTTCGGTCGGTTTTGGTATCTATTCGGTTTCGATGATTTCAATTTCGATTTCGATTTCTCAGTCTCTATTCGGTTTCGTGGGTTTTGTTTAAAATAAAATTGAATGGAGCTTGTTTTAGTCCATTCTAATCCATGAACAAACCCATTCTTACCCATAACCAAAAGTCACTAGTATTTCCCCAACCCATCTTGACCTCCTTGGAAAGTTCTTTTGATCCATCCTAACCAATTTCAATTTTAAAAGTTACCCATATTGACTCAAAAAAACCCATTTGGGTTTGTTTTGCCACCCCTAGATCACACCATTGTGTCTTTTCGTCAATTTTGTTTTTAATTCTTTGTATATTTTTTTAACCGGAATGATGGCGGAAACATTTTCGTTTTTTTTATTTTTTTCGTTTTTTATTTATATTTTGAGTTATGATTTTTATTATTTTTTTGAATTTATTTTTAAGAGATTTTTTGTGTGGTCAAAAATCCTTCTCACACTTCTCATTTTTGTCTCAATTTGTATTTAAACTTTACCCTTAATATAAAATACCCCTTTCGAATAATAAATTAAATTTTATAACAATATACTTTTATTAATATTGTAAATGAATATTTTTATGTGAGAACAAGTAAAATGGTGGAAACTTTTTCATGTTTTTACTTTTTTCGTTTTTTATTATATTTTGAATTATGATTTTTTTATTTATTTTTTTAATTTTTTGGGTTTTTTTAAGACTAAAGATCCTTGTTATTCTTTTCATTTTTAATCAATTTTGTAGAATAACTTGACCCATGAATATCATAATAAGATACTCAATCGAGTTTGTGCTACATGCTTCTACAAGACTCATCAAACTTGTTTTGTTAGTTGATAAAATATAAACCGTACTTTTGTATCTTAAAGCTGTTATAATACTTGTGTGACCCATTCCATTGTGTTTTCTCTAGGCACGCACGGGCTATATCTTATCGATGAATTTATATAAATGTAAATGATATATCAAATCTACCTATTTTAATAAAATAAAATAATTGTAACACGTGTCAATTTGTGATTAATCCTTACAATTTTTTCCCTCCAAAACTAATATATGTCATATGTTACTAATTAATCACTTTCCTTTTACACTCCATTTATATTATATATATATAAAATGATTAAATTATTCATTTTTTTAACTCTATTTATATTATACTTATACACTTTTATATAAAAAAAACATTTACATGTTACACTTTTATACACTGATAGAATATATTTCACAACATACTTTGTGAAATCCAAAAATCAACAACAAACTGTGTTTGTTAAATATTAATTTGAATATAATATTAAATGTTATCATTAACATATTATACTATGTTTATTGTTGATGACTGTAATAAAAAAAATACAAAAAATTCTAATATGCTTTCAATTTACGAAGTAATTTTTTTAATCATTAAATTATAAATATATGCTTAATAGTTTATCCATTTTTAAAATAAAATCCATTTATCTATTGGTATTTTTGTATATTGGCATATACATTTATAAATTATAAATATATTATTTAAATGTATCTATTTATTTTTCGGTTAATTTAGTAACCTTTACATATATGCATTAAATTGTAAAGATAGTATTAACCAATCACTTACAAATATAATAAAATATGTGTTAAATTGTAAGGATAGTATATACCAATCACATTCAAATATAATAAAGTTTATCATATTTAGTTTCTTAGGTTTTTTTATCAAGGATTTCTTAGGGTTTTTTTGTGAAACTTAAATTTGATGTTACGGGTTAAAAGTTGGTAAATAGATCGTTTGGCATAAATTAACTACATTTGGCTTAAATTTGTTACGGGTAAACTAGGGGTAATTTGAATATCTTTAAAATTTTGAGAATGCAAATAGATTTGTCGTCAAACTTGTCATGGGGTTAAAGTTTTGACTTGAAAATATAAAACAAATGAAAGTTAGAATTTTAATTGGTATTGGGTTTCGAATTTATTTTGAAGAACATTTTTTGGAAATAGTCAAAATATTCGGGATTTTGCACATTGAGTATTTTCCCATGACTATAAAAATTTAAGAAAAAATGACAAGCACTTCCAACATGACTCCTCTAGACCTATCGATGCTTCTAAATTTTATCAAATTGGAAACATTTATGTCAGCACTGACTTTTCCTTCTATAGTGATAAGAATTTTGTATGTGAAACATGTCGTTCAAAATTATGCTCAAGTGAAGCAAAACATTCACAAAATTGAACGTGTTAACATTTTTTTTTGTCAGTTGGTAAAGTCGAGAAACCACTCAAACTTATCAAAATTTTTTCCATAGTGTAGCTCAAAAATATTTTTATATAAGAAGTATTCTCCGAAATTGATTCGTAACCAAATTTATTTCAATTATACATATATGACACTGAGAATAAATTTTTTATGGATGGAATGTTCTTGGGTAATTTTTGCAGGTGCAATATTTTTTTTATAAAGTATATTTTTTTTGGAAAAAATCAATTTGTGATATAAATAAAATCAATTTATATATAATGATATATGCATAGATGTAATATATTTTTTCATATACATTGTTAGGGCATAGAATTTATGCTGAGGATCCCATATCCTTAAGTGGCTTATGAAAATTATCCTTGAGATATGTTCCAGGTTGCGAAGGATTAAGGATCCTTGATATTGTTTGTTTACTAACGATTGGGTTTGAGTGGTGTTGTGATCAATAGGTATAGCGGCTCTATGACCAAGTCCACCTTATTCCTCGTTACTGGACGCTTCTAGCACGTGGTCAAAAGATGTTGAAGGAGCTAGTGGGAAGAGTGACGCATTTATATGATATTTTGTTAGCTTTTATTTTCTTTATAACGAGATTATTGATCAGCTAGGTTACACACTTGTACTCTCGCACACTTTAGCAACTCTGAGAACTCTCTCTAGAAAAACACTAACACTTAGAAAATATTGTATTACTGATCATAATCTCCACCATTTGTAACCCAATTTTTTATTAATAAAGTGCTGATAGAGGGGATTTGTCATCACCCGGGGTTTTTGTGCCGGCGAAGAACAAGATCAAGGGCTTTTCCTCGCAACAAACCCTTGTGTTTGTGTTTGCAACTATTACCTCATCGTTATTATCATTATAGCACTAGACCTCACCTTACAAATTTGGTTACTTGATCCTTTAACGATTTTTGACCAAAACAATTTGGCGCCCACCGTGGGGCAATTGGTGCTATAATCCATATTATTTCCTAGCGATTTTCAACATATTTACCTACACTACCATCAATGGCCTCTCAACAATCTTCTGCTTCATCCACCATGCCTTCATCAGTTTATCACACACAAAGAACCTTACCATCGATGCCTCCTCCGCTAGCAGCAGCTCTAAAGATCACCGCGTATGGAAACAAGACACAACTTCTAGTGTTCCAGACCTCAAAAACCACTGCTACCATTTCGGTGGTTAACTCTAACAATGATGTTTCTACTATGTTTTCACAAGTTAAATCATATATGGAGCAGCAAAACAGGACTAATCATAAGATCCTTCGTGAGATAGAAGATATCAAGAAGAACAAGAGGCTACTAGAGGATCAGACTCCTTTGGTGCCTAGGATGCTGGATTTCAGCACTCCAGGATCCTTAGCTCAACATGCTCAAGGATCATCTATCCTTCAATAGAGGTCCAAGGGTGGGTCAACAAACTCAAGGATCCCCGTTCCTCCAGCCAGGATCATCTATCCTTCAGCCAGGGTCTATGGGTCAGCAGGCTCAAGGATCCTCGTACCTTCAGCAAGGATCATCAATATTTCAACCAAAATCCTCTGGGTTGTATCACCAAGGATCCTACAACTTCTAGCCTCAAGGATCCTTCTTCCAGAATCAAGAATCCTCAGGAATTCAACATCAAAGGTCTTCAGAGGGTCCATGAAGGAGATATTATCCCCTGCAGACCATTGCTACTGGTGGACCAACTCCCGTAGCAGATGCTTCTTATCTAAGCTATTCTTCTGGGATGCCAACATTCACTCAACATAGAGGTTACAGTTATAATTAGATATCCTTAGACACTAATCTTGGTTCCATGCAGGATACAGGTATCAACCAGGCTATGGCTATGGAACTTCAGAAGTTTAAGGATATGATATCCAGCGTGCCAGGAGTGGTCCGTCCAATTCCTGAAATACCAGAAGGGAGCCATAAGCTATCCATATTTGCTCCACCAATCTGTGACGCGGATATCCCAAAACGCTTTCAAACCCCCAACATGAAAATGTATTATGGGACCACTTATCCGGAAGAGCAAGTCTATGCAATTCCTGAAAGACTCAAGGAAGCCTGTCTATGCAAGGGTTTCGGATCCACACTAACAGGATCTTCACTTAAATGACTGCTAAGTCTTCCTCCCTACTATGCTACTTTGTTTTCACATTTAGTTAACTTGTTTAACATCCAATTTTCTTGTAGTAGGAAATTTGAAAAGTTAACTAGTGATTTGTATAGAGTTGTCCAGCCTTATGATGAATCCCTTAGAGATTTTGTTACAAGGTTTGGCAGGGAGGCCCTAGAGATCCCTAATCTTGATGTGGCTATGGCTGTTGAAGCATTCAAGATGGGACTTCAAAGGGGCTCCCCATTTTATGACGATCTTGTGATGACTCCATGCGGGACTTTAGATGAAGTCAGAAACAGGGTCCTCAGGTTTATAAGGCTAGAGGATGACAAGAAGATCCAAGAACGGTTAGGAGCTCCAACAAAACAAGAGTCACCTAACCAGAAACATGGATCCTCATTCAAAAATAACAACTCGAAACCATACTCCAAGTTCAACAACCAAAACATCAAGGGAGTTGAAGAAGGAGATGATGATGAAGACTACCCAAGTCTTTCCGAATATTGCTTCTCTGCAGATACTCATGGCTTAATTTGTGCTTTAAAGGATCTTCAAGAGAAAGCAAGGTGGCCTCGGAAAAACGAGAAGTCAATGACCTTCAAAGACAAATCCAAATGGTGTGCATTCCATGAAGATTTTGGACATATGACTGATGACTGCATTGATCTAAGGAGAGAAATTGGATACCTCCTGAGCAATGGTCGTTTCAAAGAGCTCTTGGGAAAAAAAAGTCAAGGATCCAGGATCCTGAAGATATCCCGCAGAAAGCAAATCCACCCCCACCAGACGTACAAGTCATCAACTTCATATCCGGTGGCTCGGATATATGTGGAACTTCCTTTATCGCAGCCAAGAGGCACGTTAAAGAAACAAAGTTAGAGAATGGGTAACGACCAGCCATCTCCACTACTTTAACAACTGATAAGATAATCTTCTTTGACGAAGAGGAAAAATTAAGCATCCTGGATCCTCATCATGATGGTTTGATTGTAACTCTTTTTATTGCTAACCATTACGTGCGCAGGATCCTTGTCGACGGGGGGAGTTCAGTTAACATCATTCAATATGATGTGCTCCAGAAGATGAACATTCCAGACTCAGATATTGTTCCCCGAACATCCGTGCTAGTTGGTTTCAGCGGTGAAACCAAGAAAACAATGGGGGACATCAAACTCCCTATATACATTGAAGGGTTAAACTCTTACAAAAAATTTTATGTTATTGATAATTTGTCTTGTTGCAACGTTATTCTTGGAACGCCTTGGTTGAACGGAATGAAGGCTGTAGCCTCTAATTATCACCAATGTGTCAAACTACCAACCCCTTTGGAAGTAGTAAGAATAGATGGTGACCAAGTGGAAACTAATAATTGTTATTCTTCGTCCATGAAGCCAGCGGCCAAGCAAACAATAGCATATCAACCACAACAACATCCTAGGAAGGTACTGGAAGCTCGAGATCAAGACCTGAAAGAAGTATCCTTAGACCCTGAGGATCCAGAAGTGAAAATTTTCCTAGGATCTAGTATCCCTACTAGCAATGAAGAGGATATAGTATCCTTCCTCAAGCAACGAAAATCTACGTTTGCCTTCAAACATTCCGATATTACAGGTATTTTAAAAGAGGTAATTACTCATAGGTTAGGCCTTGATAATTCTATTAAACCTGTCCATCAGAAGCGAAGGAAATTCGCTCCTGAGAGGAACGCGATCATACAAGAAGAGGTTGAAAAACTTCTTAAGGCCGATATGATCAAAGAGGTTAAGTATCCTCGATGGTTGGCTAATGTGGTTGTTTCAAAAAAGAATGGAAGGTGGAGTGTGTGTGTCAATTTCACCGATTTAAACAAGCCATACCCCAAGGATCCTTTCCCATTACAACATATAGACTCCATGGTGGATGCAACAGCAGGACATGAAATGCTTACTTTTATAGATGCTTTCTTTGGATTCAACAAATTCAGATGGAACCACCTGAATCAGGAAGACACAACATTCATGGCTCCGACTGGAATATATTGCTATATTGTCATGCCATTTGGAAGAAGAAATGCATGTGCAACATATCAACGCTTAGTCAATATGATGTTTAAAGACCAACTAGGGGAAACCATGGAAGTCTATATAGACGACATGGTTGTGAAGTCCAATAAGGCTGAAGAGCACCTTAGAGACTTGGAAGAAGCATTCAATATCTTTTACCAAGATAACATGAAACTTAATCCATCTAAATACCATTTTGGTGTTAAGGCGGGAAAGTTTCTTGGTTATATGGTCACTAAGAGGGGTATAGAAGCTAGCCCGGAACAGGTAAAGGCCATCATCAACCTAAAGTCTCCCGTGAATGCAAAGGATGTACAAAGGTTGACTGGAAGAATTGCAGCTTTGAATAGGTTCATCTCTCAATCTTCAGAGAAGTGTAAGGATTTTTATGATATCCTAAGAAAGAATAAAGAGTTCGAGTGGACGGAGAGGCATGAGGCTGCACTCAAATCTTTAAAGGATTACTTATCCTCAGCACCAACATTAATGAAGCCGGTGGATGGAGAATCCTTATACTTGTACCTAGCTGTCTCAGGAAATTTCGTAAGTGTTGTCCTTGTAAAGGATCATGAAGGTGAACAACATCCCGTTTATTATGTAAGTAAAAGTCTTCTAGATATATGTTGAAGCCAGGTATTCTCATTTAGAAAAATTAATTCTTGCACTTATTATGGCTTCTACTAAATTAAGGCATTACTTTGAGACTCATACTATTATTTTGAGAACTAATTATCATGTTAAGAATGAGCTTAGAAAGCCAGAATTGTCAGGAAGGATGGCCAAGTGGTCCGTAAAGCTGAGTGCATATGATATTCAGTATGAGCCCAGAACAACCATCAAATCACAAGCGCTTGCAGACTTTTTGGCTGATTTCAGTAGTGACATGCAAAAGGAAGCTGACTTGGAGGTTCTACAATTAGAAGAAACCAAGGATCCTTGGATCCTCTTCACAGATAGAGCTTCCAACGTGAGAGGAACAGGATTGGGTATCCTACTGAAATCACCACAGGGGGAAATAATACGCCAGTCTATAGCTTGTAAGTTTCAAGCCACAAATAATGAAGCAAAGTATGAAGCTTTGATCGCAGGTTTGCAATTAGCTAAACACATGAGGATCAGGTATTTTCAAGTGTATATAGATTCGTTATTGATAGCTAACCACTTTAATGGCTCATATGTTGTTAAAGGAGAAGAACTAATTAAATATCAAGGCATTGTGCAAGAACTGTCAAAGTTCTTTGATTCTTTTAGTATTATACAGGTACCAAGGGAAGAAAATGCTGGGGCAGATGCCTTAGCAAATCTAGCTTCATCTTTGAAGATTCCAAAAGCTACAAAGATCCCGATCATCCAGATACTCTCACCAGCAATAAAAGAACAAGAAGTTATGGAGATAACAACTGACAAAGAGATTGTGCTTTGGGATCCATTATCCTCCCGCCACAGAGAATCCTAAATCCTTCAAACTTAAGGTATCACAATACATTTTATTAGACATAATTACAAAAAATTGTCCTTTATGTTTACCTCAAATTTCACTGGTGGTCCTTTATCTTTCAAATTGATGTTTATTATCCTTTATGTTTTAAAATGTAACACCCTTTGTCCTTTAGGCCTAACCCAGTTAAAAAATCCCGTTAAGTCTTGTTACGTGCTTCTCACGTGGGGGTATTTCCGTCATTTCAGGTCCGTCATCGGGGTGGGGGAATTGGGTATTTAATGGGGGGAAACATAACCGGACCTGAAATGATGGAAATACCCCCATGTGAGAAGCATGTGATAAGACTTAACGAGATTTTTTAACAGGGTTAGGCCTAAAGGACAATAGGTGTTACTTTTTAAAACGTAAAGGATAATAAACATCAATTTGAAAGATAAAGGACCACCAACGAAATTTAGGGTAAACTTAAAGGATAATTTCTGTAATTCTGTCCATTTTATTACATGATATTCTATATAGAAAATTTCTTGCAGGTCCGTACTTGAGGTGTATTGAAGATCCCGAAATCCAATAGGTGCTCAAAGATTTTCATGAAGGTGATTGGGGTAATCACGATGGAGGCATAGCGCTATTCTCGAGGATTCTTAGAACAGGATACTACTAGCCGACTATGAAGAGAGATGCCATGGAATAATAAAAGAGGTGTGACTCGTGTCAAAGGCATGACAACATTCTGCACCAGCCAGCAGAGCCTATGTATCATATATCCTCATCATGGCCTTTCATGAAGTGGGGGCATGGATATTATTGGTAAGCTGCCTAAAGCACCAGGAGGAAGAGTGTTTATGCTTGCCATGACTGATTACTTCTCGAAGTGGATAGAAGCTGAAACTTTTGTACAAGCCCGTGAAAAAGAGGTGATATCCTTCATTAAAAGAAACATTATTACTAGATTTGGTATTCTTTCAAAAATTATTTGTGACAATGGTTCCCAGTTTATCGGAAAAAGAACCACTAACTTTTGTGACAGCTGGGGCATCAAGATGATTACCTCCACACCAGTTCATCCTCAAGCTAACGGCCAGGCAGAGTCAAGTAACAAGATTATCATCAACAACTTGAAGAAGAAACTAGGATCCAAGAAAGGCAAGTGGACAGAGGAACTTCCTTATGTTCTTGGGGCTGATAGAACAACACCAAAGAATGCAACAGGTTAAACACCCTTCTCCTTGGTGTTTAGCTCAGAAGTTGTAATCCCTACGGAGATGGTGGTTCCCACTGCCAGAACAAGCATTCGTTATCCTCAAGCCAATAATGAAATTCTTCTTGAAGACCTAGATACTGTTGAAGAGCTCAGAGACCTAGCCAAGATCAGAAATGCGGCATATCAAATAAGAGTAGCTGGTGCATACAACAAGAGTATCAAGATGCGAAGATTTCAAGAAGGAGATCTAGTCTTGAGGAAAGCCTTCCAAAATACGACTAATCCAACAGATGGAAAGCTAGCTCCTAAGTGGGAAGGACCCTGCTTGATTGAGTCAGAAACTAGAAAAGGGGCATATCATCTGCTGACTATGGAAGGAAACAGGTTACCAAGAGCATGAAATGCTATCCATCTCAAGAAGTACTTTTTCTAGTCAGGATCCAATATCCTTAGAAAATCAAGAATCTATCAAGTATCAAAGATCATAAAATTGCTAATATCTATCTGATCACTTATTCATTTCAAATTCTTGTTTTTTTAAGGATAATGTATTCTTAACATTTATCTTTTCCAAGTTTTTAAGTAATATTGCAGATATCAATAAGAAGGTTCACTGACTAAGAGGTTGGCCACCTCTCCTTCACACTTAAGGTACATTGCTATTTTCCTTGGCCTAGCCCACGATTAAGGTATGACCCCCGATGATCATATCTTCCAAGGTTTAAAGATTTTCACCTTTCTTATGAATTAGAGTTTCTACACTCTCGCCTGGAGCGAACGTTATCCAACGTATAGTCCGGGGCAGCGAGACCAATACACGCTTAGTTGCTGACAATTTCTTTGTCTTCGGCTATATGGAGGATCCTACGATTTATGGTAGACGTACTGTTTTGGATAAAAATCTGCTAGGGATAATGTATCCAAACTCGTATAGTGAGGATTAGTGCTATGGTGATGAAAACAAGTATGTATCGATTGCAAACACAAACACACGGATTTGTTACGGGGAAAAGCCCTTAATCTGGTTCGGATCGCCGGCACAAAAACCCCGGGTGATGACAAATCGTCTATCACCACTTTATTAATCAAAAAAAGGGTGTTACAAGGTTTGGAGAATATGATCAGTATTACAACGATAGCTAAGTGAATGAGCTGTGATAGAGAGAATGCTCTGGTGTGTGTGAATACAATGTGTTTTTCCTAACTGATCATCATCTCAATTTAAATAGGAAAAGAATAACAAATATCCCTAATTGTAGCCTAGAATCAATCCTTTCCATAATTAGAGCTGTTTCCTTCATTATCCACGCGTTTTCTTAACTTGATAGAGAGATTATAGGTTGCCCTTGGTCATTAGCCGTTGTACCTACCAATAATATCAAGATAACAAAGGAAAGTTGTTAATAAATAATAAATACTGAGGATCATTGATCCTGACAAAATCTGCAACATATTCTAAGGATAATTGATCCATATTATATGTCAGAATAACATATCCACAGTGTCAAATTTCCGCGCACTAACAATTGCCCCCAAAATGGCGGTTGTGATAAGATCACAACTGTCATTTTGCCTTCGAAATCAAACTTCCTGTATAACAGATGAGATTTGACAAGCTGGATATAACTGTCATATATCAATGGAGTTTCCTTGGAAACTTCACTTTCGGCTGTATATCCAACACCATTAAGCTACCATAAGTGTTGATCCTTCTATGATCCTTGTAATTGAACTTAGGATACCTGATGCAAATAACTTATGATAGAAACTGGGATTAAACCCAACAAACTGGGGACAAGCCCAAATAAACTGGGGACAAGCCCGTGAACTGGGGACAAGCCCAAACTGGGGACAAGCCCAAATACGGATGTTAACTGGGGACTCGCCCAAACCGGGATTTAGCCCAAACGTGAGATAACGTGAAAACGTTATAAACCGGTGGTATGGTACGTCTACCATAAATCGTAGGATCCTCCATATAGCCGAAACAACGAAATTGTCAGCCACTAAACGTGTACTGGTCCCGCTGCCCCAGACTATACGTTGGATAGCGTGCGCTCCAGGCGCGAGTGTAGAAACTCTAATTTATAAGAAAGGTGAAAACCTTTAAACCTTAGGGGATATGACCATCGGGGGTCATATCCAATCGTGGGCTAGGCCAAGGGAAATAGTAAAGTACCTTAAATGTAAAGGAGAGGTGGCCAACCTCTTAGACATTGAACCTCTTATTGAAATCTGCATTGTTATTTAAAACTTGGAAAAGGAGAAACGTTAAAAATATATTATCCTAAATTAATAAGAATCTGGAATGAATAAGTGATCGGATAGATAGTACCAATTTTAGGATCCTTGATCCTTCTGAGGATACTTGATCCTGATTAGAAAAAGTATTTCTTGAGATGAATAGCATTCCATGCTTTAGGTAACCTGTTGCTTTCCACAGTCAGCAGGTGATATGCCCCCTTTCCAGCTTCTGACTCGATCAAGTAGGGGCCTTCCCACTTAGGTGATAGCTTTCCATCCGCTGGATTGGTTGTATTTTGGAAGGCTTTCCTCAAAACTAGATCTCCTTCTTGAAATCTTCGAATCCTGATATTCTTGTTGTATGCCCCAGCTACCCTTTGCTGATATGCTGCCATTCTGATCTTAGTTAGGTCTCTGAGCTCATTAACAGTATCCAGATCTTGGAGAAGGATTTCGTTGTTGGCTTGAGGATCACGGATGCTTGTTCTGGCAGTAGGAACCACCATCTCTGTAGGGATTACAGTTCTGAGCCAAACACCAATGAGAAGGGTGTTTGACCTGTTACATACTTTGGTGTTGTTCTATCAGCCCAAAGAACATATGGTAGCTCTTCGGCCCACTTACCTTTCTTGGATCCTAGTTTCTTCTTCAAGTTGTTGATGATAATATTGTTACTTGATTCTGCTTGACCATTAGCTTGAGGATGAATTGGTGTGGAGGTAATCATCTTAATGCCCCAACTGTCACAAAAGTTAGTGGTTCTTTTCCCGATAAACTGGGAACCATTGTCACAAATAATTTCTGAAGGGATACCAAATCTAGTAATAATATTTCTTTTAACGAAGGATATCACCTCTTTTTCGCGGACTTGAACAAAAGCTTCAGCTTCTATCCACTTTGAAAAGTAGTCAGTCATTGCAAGCATGAATACTTTTCCTCCTGGCGCTTTAGGTAGCTTACCCACGGTATCCATGCCCCACTTCATGAAAGGCCATGATGAGGATATAGGATACATAGGCTCTGCTGGCTGATGCAGAATATTGCCATGTCTTTGACATGAATCACACTTCTTTGAGTACTCCATGGCGTCTCTCTTCATGGTAGGCCAGAAATATCCTATTCTCAGAATCCTAGAGAATAGGGCTCTACCTCCGGTATGATTACCGCAATCTCCTTCTTGAAAGTCTTTGAGCACCTCTTGAATTTCAGGATCTTCGATACATCTTAAGTATGGACCTGCAAGAGATTTCCTATATAGAATATTATTTAATAAAATGTATTGTGATACCTTAAGTTTGAAGGACTTAGGTTTCTCTGTGGCTGGAATCTCTCCATTTTGAATGAACTTCTTGATCGGGAGGATCCAAGATCCTTGATTACTTGAGGATAATAGATCCAAAGACACAATATCTTTGTCAGTTGTTATCTCCCCAACTTCCTGTTCTCCTATTGCTGGTGAGAGTACATGTATAATTGGGATCTTCGTATCTTCTGGAATATTCAATGATGAAGCTAAATTTGTTAAGGCACCTGCCCCAACATTCTCTTCTCTTGGTACCTGTATAATACTAAAAGAATCGAAGAACTTTGATAGTTCCTTCACAACATCTAGATATTTGATTAGTTTTTCACCTTTAACAGCATATGAGCCATTAAAGTGGTTAGCCATCAATAAAGAATCTACATATACTTGAAGATACTTGATACTCATGTGTTTAGCTAATTGCAAACCTGCGATCAGAGCTTCGTATTCCGCTTCATTATTGGTGGCTTGGAATGCACATGCAATGGACTGGGGTATTATGTCCCCCTGTGGCGATTTCAGTAGGATACCCAATCCTGTTCCTCTTACGTTGGATGCTCCATCAGTAAAGAGGATCCAAGGATCCTTGGTTTCTTCCAGTTGTTGAAACTCCAAATCAGTTTCTTCTTGCATGTCACTACTGAAATCAGCCACAAAGTCTGCAAGCGCTTGTGACTTAATGGCTATTCTGGGCTCATACTGAATATCATATGCACTCAATTTCACAGCACATTTGGCCATCCTTCCTGACAATTCTGGTTTTCTAAGCACATTCTTAACAGGATAATTAGTTATTAAAATAATAGTATGTGTTTCAAAGTAGTGTCTCAACTTGGCTGAGGCCATAATTAAAGCAAGAATTAATTTTTCAATGTGAGAATACCTGACCTCTGCATTTAACAGGCTTTTACTTACATAATATACCGGGTGCTGTTGTCCTTCATGATCCTTTGCCAGAACAACACTGATTGCATTACCTGACACAACTAAGTACAAGGACATCGGCTCACCATCTATTGGCTTCATCAAAGCAGGCGCTGAGGATAGATAATCCTTAAGAGCCTTTAGTGCATCTTCATGCCTTTGAGTCCATCCAAACTTTTTAGTTTTCCTCAAGCTATCATAGAAGTCTTTGTACTTCTCTGAGGATCTGGAAATGAATCTGTTCAGAGCAGCTATTCTTCCCGTCAGTCTTTGGACATCTTTAGCATTCACAGGAGACTTTAAATTAATGATGGCTTCTATCTGCTCGGGGCTCGCTTCTATTCCTCTTTTGGTCACCATGTATCCTAGAAACTTTCCAGCATTAACACCAAAATGGCATTTTGACGGGTTCAGTTTCATGTTATATTGGTCAAGGATATTGAATGCTTCTTCAAGATCTCTAAGGTGATCCTCAGCCCTCTTCGAATTCACTACCATGTCATTTTTATATACTTCCATGGTTTTGCCTAACTGATCCTTGAACATCATATTGACCAATCTTTGATATGTTACCCCTGCATTTCTTAGTTCGAACGGCATAGCAATATAACAATATATGCCGGTAGGAGTCATGAATGTTGTATCCTCTTGATCAGATGGTTCCTTCTGAATTTGTTGAAATCTAGAGGAAGCATCCATAAAGGTAAGCATCTAATGTCCTGCCGTTGCATCCACCATGGAGTCTATATGCGGTAAAGAGAAAGGATCCTTGGGGCATGCCTTGTTTAAATAGGTGAAATCGACACACACCCTCCACTTTCCGTTCTTTTTTGAAACAACAACCACATTAGCCAACCATCGAGGATATTTAACCTCTTTGATCATACCGGCCTTAAGAAGTTTTTCAACTTCTTCTTGTATGATCGCGTTCCTCTCAGGAGCGAATTTCCTTCGCTTCTGATGGACGGGTTTAATAGAATAATCAAGGCCCAACTTATGAGTAATTACCTCCTTAGAAATACCTGTCATGTCTGAATGTCTGAAGGCAAATGTGGATTTTCGTCGCTTTAGGAAGGATATTATATCCTCCTCGATCTCGTCAGGGATACAGGATCCTAGGAAAACCTTCGTGTCTGGATCTTCAGAATCTAAAGAAACTTCTTTTACGTCTCGCTCCCGAACTTCCAGCACGTCCCTATGATGTTGCTGTAATTTCTATGCTATCGTTTGTTTAGATGTTGGCTTCATTGATGAAGAATAATAATTCTTGGCTTCCACTTGGTCACCATCTATCCTTACTACTCCCCAAGGAGTTGGTAGTTTGATGCACTGATGGTAAGTAGAGGCTACAGCCTTCATTTGATGTATCCAAGGCCTGCCAAGAATAACGTTGCAACAAGAAATATTGTCAATAACACAAAACTTTTGGTAAGAGTTTAACCCTTCGATGTATATTGGGAGTTTGATGTCCCACAATGTTTTCTTGGTTTCACCACTGAAACCCACTAGCACCGACGTTCTCGGGATGATTTCCGAGTCCGGGATGTTCATTTTCTGCAGCACGTCATGTTGGATGATGTTGAACAAGCTTCCAACATCGACTAGGATCCTGCGCACATAATGATTAGCAATAAATAAAGTTACAATCAAACCGTCGTGGTGAGGATCCTGGATGCTTGTCTTATTTTCTTCATCAAAGAAGATTCTTTTGTCAGTCGTCAAAGTAGTGGATATGACTGGTCGTTCTCCGTTCTCCAACTTTGTTTCTTTGGCGTGTCTTTTTTCTGAGGAGAAAGAAGTACCGCATATATCTGAGCCACCGGAGATGAAGTTGATTACTTGTGCATCTGGTGGGGGCGGAGTTGCTTTCTGTGATACATCTTCAGGATCCTGGATCTTAGACTTTTTTCTTCCCAAGAGCTCTTTGAAATGACCCTTGCTCAGGACGTATCCAATTTCCCTCCTTAAACCAATACAACCTTCTGTCTGATGGCCAAAGTCTTCATGGAATGCACACCATTTGAACTTGTCTTTGAAGGATGTTGTTTTCTCATTTTTTCGAGGCCACCTTGATTTCTCTCCAAGATCCTTCATGGCACAAATCAAACCATGGGTATCAACAGAGAAGCAATACTCGGAAATACTTGGGTAGTCCTCATCATCTTCTCCTTCTTCAACTGCCCGGACATTTTGATTGTTGGATTTTGAGTACGGCTTTGAGTCGTTGTTCCTGAATGAGGATCCTTGTTTCTGGTTAGGTGACTCTTGTTTCGTTAGAGCTCCTAACCGTTCTTGGATCTTCTTGTCATACTCTAGCCTTATAAATCTGAGTGCCCTGTTTCTGACTTCATCTAAAGTCCTGCATGGGGTCATCACAAGATCGTCATAAAATGGGGAGCCCCTTTGAAGTCCCATCTTGAATGCTTCAACAGCCATAGCCATATCAAGACTAGGGATCTCTAGGGCCTCCCCGCCAAACCTTGTAACAAAATCCCTAAGGGATTCATTATAAGGTTGGACAACTCTATACAAATCACTAGTTAACTTTTCAAATTTCCTACCACAAGAAAATTAGCTGTTGAACAAGTTAACTAAATGTGAAAAAGAAGTAACGGAAACGGGAGGAAGACTTAGCAGCCATTTTAATGCAGATCCTGTTAGTGTGGATCCGAAACCCTTGCATAGACAAGCCTCCTTGAGTTTTTCGGGAATTGGATTGATTTCTATTCTCTCCCTGTATTGAGCCACATGCTCTTTGGGAACAGTTTTCCCATCATACACCTTCATGTTGGGGGTCTTAAATCGTTTTGGGACTTCAGCATCACAAATAGGTGGAGAAAATCTGGACAACTTGTGGCTTCCTTCTGGTATTTCAGGGATTGGATGGACCACTCCTGGCATGCTGGATATCATATCCTTAAGCTTCTGAAGTTCCTTAGCCATAGATTGGTTGATACCTGTATCCTGCATAGAGCCAAGGTTAGTGTCTAAGGATATATGATTATACATGTTACCTCTCGGTTGATTGAACGTTGGTATCCCAGAAGTGTAGCCAAGATAAGAAGCATCTGCTATAGGAGTTGGTCCACCATAGGCAATGGTTTGCATGGGGATTATGTCTCCTTCATGAACCTCTGAAGATCTTTGATGTTTCACCCCTGAGGATCCTTGATTCTGTCATAAGGATCATTGAGGTTGGGAGCTGAAGAATCCTTGGTGATACATCCCAGAGGACCCTGGTTGAAGGAACGAGGATCCTTGAGTTTGCTAACCCATGGATCCCTGTTGAAAGATAGATGATCCTTGTTGAAGGAACGAGGATCCTTGAGTTTTCTGACCCATAGATCCTGGTTGAAGGATAGATGATCCTTGCTGGAAGATGGAGGATCCTAGAGTCTGTTGAGCCACGGATCCTGGAGTATTGAAATCCAGAATCCTTGGCATCAAAGGAGTCTCATCCTCCAGTGGCCTCTTTCTTTTCTTGAGATCTTCAATTTCACGATGGATCTTCTGATTAGTCTTGTTCTGCTGCTCCATGTATGCTTTAACCTGTGAAAACATAGCAAAAAATCATTGTTAGAGTTAACCACCGATGTGGCAGTAGTGGTCTTAGAGCTCTTGAAGACTGGAATTTGTGCCTTGTTTCCAGCAACAGCAGCCAGTGATGCTCCCGTGATTGAAGGAGGCATCGGCGACAAAGTCTTTGATGAGAGAGAAACCGAAGATGGCATGGTTGATGAATCAGAGGTTGATTGAGAGGCCATTGATAGTAATATGGGTAAGAAAGGTTGAATATTGATAAGGTATTTTATGGATTATAGCACCAATTGCCCCACGGTGGGCGCCAAATTATTTTGGATAAAAATCTGCTATGGATAATGTATCCAAATTCGTATAGTGAGGATTAGTGCTATGGTGATGAAAACAAGTATGTATCGATTGCAAACACAAACACACGGATTTGTTACGGGGAAAAGCCCTTGATCTGGTTCGGATCGCCGGCACAAAAACCCCGGGTGATGACAAATCGTCTATCACCACTTTATTAATCAAAAAAAGGGTGTTACAAGGTTTGGAGAATATGATCAGTATTACAACGATAGCTAAGTGAACGAGCTGTGATAGAGAGAATGCTCTGGTGTGTGTGAATACAATGTGTTTTTCCTAACTGATCATAATCTCAATTTAAATAGGAAAAGAATAACAAATATCCCTAATTTTAGCCTAGAATCAATCCTTTCCATAATTAGAGCTGTTTCCTTTATTATCCACGCGTTTTCTTAACTTGATAGCGAGATTATAAGTTGGCCTTGGTCATTAGCCGTTGTACATACCAAGAATATCAAGATAACAAAGGAAAGTTGTTAATAAATAATAAATACTGAGGATCGCTGATCCTGACAGGATCTGCAACTTATTCTAAGGATAATTGATCCATATTATATGTCAGTATAACATATCCACAGTGTAAAATTTCCGCGCACTAACACGTACCATACCTAAGGTTTTGGCGTTTTCACGTCACTCACATATGGGCTAAATCCCGGTTTGGGCGAGATCCCAGATAACATCCGTTCTTTGGGCCAGTCCCCAGTTTGGGCTTGTCCCCAATTTTTGGGCTTGTCCGCAGTTTTTGGGCTTGTCCCCACTTTATGCTTGTCCCCAGTTCACGGGCTTGTCCCCAGCTGCATGGGCTTGTCCCCTGTTTATTTTATGGGCTTGTCCTCAACTTGTTGGGTTTAATCCCAATTAATATCATAAGTTATTTGCATCAGGTATCTTAAGTTCAACTATAAGGATCATAGAAGGATTAACATTTACGGATCTGATGTACATAAAATTATACATCTTTTTAGCATCAAATAAACTCTAAAAACTGCAACTTCTATCAAATAACATAGCTCAGATGGCTACTTATCATAATAAAATGCAAATTCAGGTAAACCCAAGCCTCAAACGAAGAAACAAGCGAAAAGACAAAGAAAAATGAAAGAAACACAATAAAAACAAGAAACACGCCCCGTGCTTCTGAACACAAGAAAAGATAAAAATCTACAAGAAAAGACAAACACTGAGAACAAAAGCACGGGGACGTGCTTCCATTCCCATGGGGCCGTTGTCACCTTCAGATAAAACAAAAAGAATTTAGGCACATGTCAATAATAAGCACGGGAACGTGACTCAGAAGCACACCCCCGTGGTGAGTTATCATGTACGATTTGACAACTTGCAACTGAGACACGTGGACACGGGGCTGTGCCTCACTAAGCACGGGGCCGTGCTTTTTTCTCCAGACAGTCTATAAATAGTGGAGCATGTTGCACTCATTGGGTGTGCTTTAAGAAGGTCTCTAAACGGGTTTCTCTTATAAAAACACCCACATTACACTCATATTGAAGATCTTGTGAGGAGTTTGAAGGCTTGGAGGTTATCATCATCCATCATCAACATCATCATAATCCATCATCATTAAGAAGGGAGACGCATCCACATTTGGTTAGATTGTTCTAGTTTAATCATGTGTTTGTTATCATCATCTCTTTTTATGTTCATAACAATGCTCATTATGAGTTAAACTCCAATTACCATCTATAATCTATGAAGAAGCTTTGTTTTACTTGATGATAATGTGAAACATGTGGTTTAGTGTGGTATAGTACATGGTTATTTTGCAATTATCCGTTAATGAAGAAATGTTTTATTACTTTAATTCAATACATCAAGGTTGATGATTTATAATCATTCATGGTAATTCATGTTCTTGGAAGCTAGAAATGGTAAAAAGAATACTTTGATACTTTGTTTAAGATAAAACATGGATCCTTATGTTGTACTTAGAAATAATGAGATATAAGCTATGATCTATTTCTCTAGTTTTGATAATTCTGAAATAATATTGTTAATACGATTGCTTAGGTTATCATGCTAGTTAAAGAAATCATATGTTAACGGAATGTGTAATTTTAATCTAATTAAATCAACCCAGGGGAGGTTGTGTGAGTTAACTACAACTACTCGAAGTTGTTAGGATTGGTATTTGCGAAGTCGAAGTCAATCCTAATCGTCGAAACATTCAAGACGAGTCAGTTTACACCACCACATCAGGAGAAAATCAAACCGAAGAAATGATGGCGGCCCAAAACAATGAGCCCAACATGAGCCAATATGCCAAGCCAACTCTCAAAGGCTACGGCAATGGAGTGGCTCCACCCGAAATCACCGAAAATTTCGAAATTAAATCAAGCACCTTTATAACGGTGGAAAATTCAGTTCAATTCCATGGTCTCCTCGACGAAGACCCCCTTTCTCATATATCTTGATTCTTACGAATCTGCGGAACCTTTAAAATTCAAAACTGTTTAGAAGATCGGATCAAACTCAAACTCTTTCCTTTCTCTCTAAGGGGCCAAGCCCTAGAATGGATAGAATCTCAGCCCTCTAGCTCCATCACCACTTGGGACCAAATGGTTGAACAACTTCTCCTCAAATATTTTCTACCTGATAAAACTACCAAATACCGAGCCAACATTACCGGATTCTGGACCGATGATGATGAATCGTTACACGTAGCATGGGAGAGATACAAAAGTATTATGAGAAGATACCCACATCATGGACTGAGCGTATGGTTACAAGTACAGACTTTATTTGACGCACAATCCAGTAAAAACAAACAGGCCATCGACGAAGTTGCCGGTGGAGACCTGGGATTCAAATCACCTATCAAAGCATTTGAAATCATGGAGAAGGCAACAAAGAAGAGTTTCGCTTATAACCCACCAAGATCTACACCAACACACAAGGGAATGCACTACGTCGATTCTAACACTCTTGTCACACATAAGGGATTCGTAAAAAGACCGATGAATCAATCCTTCCAGCCTAAACCACAATTTCAAGACCAAACTAGTAGCCATCAGAATCCAAGTTACTCAAAAATTAAAGAAATGTTAATTCAAATCATGACCAAAACAAATGAAGTAGAAAAGAAGGCCGACTCAAGAGCTGTTGATATCAGTGGAGTATTGTTGAAACATGAAGCTGACGTAAAAGTCAACAATCATCACTACAGAATCTAGAAACCCAAATTGGACAAATTGCCGGAAAATTATCCGAAAGACCACCCAGCACTCTCCCAAGAAACACAATCACCAACCCGAATGAGACAGCTAACGCTGTTACACTCAGAAGCGGTACAACCACTGTTGCCTCACCAACTTCAGAATCAGCTATGGAGAAGGAAGCCACTGGCAAAACACAGGAAGTACTGATTCCAGCAGGCACCGTACAATTTAAGGAACCAGTCAGAACCTATGTTCCGCCTATTCCGTACCCAGGAAGACTGAAGTAGGAGAGATTGGAAGCATAGTACGGGAAGTTTTTAGAACTATTCAAACAACTCCACATCAACATCCCTTTTATCGAAGTCATTGCTCAAATGCAAAAATATGCCAAATTCCTCAAAGAAGTGCTGACAAACAAAAGGAAACTGGAGGAGCTATCACATGTCATCCTGAGTGAAGAATGTTCAGCTGTCCTCTAAAACTAGTTGCCACCAAAGATGACCGATCCAGGGAGCTTTACTATCCCTTGTCTCATAGGAAATTTGTCTGTTAGCAATGCCCTGGCCGACCTAGGAGCTAGTATTAACTTAATGCCATATGCGGTTTTTGCAAAACTAGGGATAGGAGAACCAAAGCCCACCCGCATGAGCATTCAGTTAGCTGACCGATCCGTTAAATATCCTCGGGGCATTGTTGAAAAATGCTTGTCAAAATCGACAAATTTGCTTTCCTAGTAGATTTTGTAATTCTAGATATGGAGAAAGATAAAAGTGTACCTCTGATTTTAGGAAGACCCTTTTTAGCCACTCACTCTAAGGGTTAATGACGAGGCTATCACTTTTGGCATAGGAAAATCTATGCAACATCCGTAACATCACGATGACACATTGTATTGTGTCGACATCATCGATTCTATCGTGAGTTGCTATGTGCGGAAATCTCCATTAGCACCCCATTAGAAACACAAATATTGACCGACGTAAACACTAAACCCACGTTGGAACATGATAATCTCAATACTATCATTAATAATCAAGAAAAAGCAGAAGTAGTATGTGAGATCACAGAGTGCAATGAAAAATCAAAAACATCAATCGAAGAACCACCTATCTTAGAGTTAAAAGAACTACCACACCATCTCTCGAATATGCCTTTCTAGAAAAAGACTCTCAACTTCCCGTAATTATTTCATCTCACCTTTATGAAAGAAGAGAAAGACGAACTTCTTAAGGTTCTCAAAAACCATAAGAAGGCTATAGCATGGAAGATCATGGATATCAAAGGCATCAGCCATTCCTTCTGTACTCATAAAATTCTCATGGAGGAAGAATACAAACCCGTGGTACAACATCAAAGGCGTCTCAATACCAACATGCAAGATGTGGTGAAGAAGGAGGTAATTAAACTCTTTGATGCCGGATTAATCTACCCAATCTCGGATTCACCTTGGGTTAGTCCAGTTCAAGTAGTACCCAAGAAGGGAGGAATGACAGTTGTAATGAACGAGAAGGATGAGCTAATACCAATGAGGACCATCACAGGCTGGCAAGTTTTCATTGACTACCAGAAGCTTAATGACGCCATAATAAAAGATCATTTTCCACTTCCTTTTATCGATCAAACTTGAACGTTTATCTGGAAAAATATTTTACTGTTTTCTTGATGAATTCTCTGGATACTTTCAAATTCCCATTGCTACTGAAGATCAGGAGAAAACCACTTTTAAATGTCCGTATGGAACCTTCGCTTACCGAAGAATGCCATTTGGACTATGTAATGCTCCAGCCACTTTCCAACGTTTTATGGTGGCCATCTTTCATGAAATGATCAAACACTCTATGGAAGTCTTCATGGACGAATTCTCAGTCTTTGGAGACTCCTTCGATCATTGTCTTTAAAACCTAGACAAAATGTTGTCTAGGTGTGAAGAAGTTAATCTAGTACTCAACTGGGAAAAATGCCACTTTATGGTTAAAGAGGGCATTTTTCTCGGTCATAAGATATCTCAAGAAGGATTGGAAGTTGATAGGGAAAAAATAGAGACCATCTCTAAATTGCCACCACCAACTTCAGTCAAAGCCATTAGAATTTTTCTAGGTCATGCATGATTCTATCGTCGTTTCATAAAAGACTTCTCTAAAATTGCTAGGCCTATGACCATACTTCTAAAGAAAGACACACCATTCGTCTTCTCTGAAGAATGTGTTGAATCATTCAACATATTAAAAGACAAGCTTGTCAACGCACCGATCATGACTACACCCGATTGGACCCTTCCATTCGAAATCATGTGCGATGCAAGTGACTTTGCAGTTGGAGCCGTACTCAGACAACGCAAAGAGAAACACTTTCACCCAATTTACTATGCTAGCAAAACTCTTAATGATGCAAGAAAATTACACCACAACAGAAAAAAAGTTATTAGCAATAGTTTTTGCCTTTGAAAATTTTAGATCTCACCTCGTTCTTTCCAAAACCATAGTTTACACCAATCATGCCGCCATACGATACCTCTTCAACAAACAGGATGCTAAACCAAGACTCATCCGATGGATTCTCCTATTCCAGGAATTCAACATAGAAGTCAAGGATAAGAAGGGAGCATAAAATGTAGCCGCAGACCATCTCTCACGCTTAGAAGTCCAGCTTCAGAAGAACATCACGAGGAAATTATCAATGATAATTTTCCACATGAAGTTCTCATGCATATCCAAGCAGTCATACAAGAGGAAGATGAAAGTCCTTGGTTTTCCGATTTCGCAAACTATTTAGCTTGTAGAATCTTAAGAAAAGGGCTAACTCATCAGCAGCGGAAGAAATTCCTTTTGTACCTTAAGTTCTATTTCTGGGAAGATCCATACTTGTTTAGGATAGGTGCCGATCAGGTTGTCCGTAGGTGTGTATCAGGAAAGGAAGCCTTGGATATCCTCAAACACTGCCATGAAGAACCAACTTATGGACACCACAGTACCGCCACTACGGTCAGAAAAGTGTTTGATGCAGGATTCTCCTAGCCCACCATATATAAGGACACAAATACTTTGATCCAAGCATGCGATGCTTATCAAAGAGCCAAGAACATCTCAGCCAAAAATGAGATCGCTCAAAAAGGCATTCAAATTTGTGAAGTCTTTGATATATGGGGAATAGATTTCATGGGCCCATTTCCCAACTCATTCGGAAACAAGTACATCCTTGTAGCAGTCGATTATGTGTCCAAATGGGTAGAAGCACAAGCTATTCCCACTAATGATGCTCGAGTAGTTGTAAGATTTCTGAAAAAGTTATTTTCATGATTCGGTACCCTAAAATCCTTAATCAGCGACAGAGGAACTCACTTCTGTAACGCTCTAATAGACAAAGTCTTAGCACGATATGGAGTTTACCACCGACTGGCAACATCATATCACCCTCAGACCAGCGGGCAAGTAGAAGTCTCGGATCGAGGAATCAAGAGGATTCTAGAAAAAACTATAGGAATGAATCGCAAAAATTGGACGGAAAAGTTAGATGACGCATTGTGGGCCCTTAGTACAGCCTACAAAACTCCCATAGGAACAACACCTTTCAAACTCGTTTATGAAAAGGCATGTCATCTACCCGTAGAATTGAAACACAAAGCCTATTGGGCTCTCAGAGTAGTGAACTTTGATCTAATGTCCGCTGGTAAAAACAAGGAAGATCAAATTCACGAACTCGAAGAACTAAGAACATTAGCCTATGAAAACTCCTGGTCTTACAAAGTAAAGACTAAACGTTTACACGACGCCCGTTTAAAAGATAGCAAAAAGTTTCCAATCGGCGATCGAGTACTGTTATACAACACACGTTTACGTGTTTTCCCAGGAAAATTGAAATCTCGCTGGACAGGTCCGTAAACAGTTGAATCAGTTTTTGACTATGGTACAGTCGAAATTTCAAATTCTAATGGCCACAAGTTTAATGTTAATGGACATCAATTAAAACTATACATCGATGGGCCATTTGAAGATGTTTCGTAGGTAACAATCCTCCAACCAACCCAATAAACATGCAAGAAATAGGATCTGGCCAAGACCTTCGTAAACTAGGTCTTGTAAATATGTTTGTTTGTTAAAAAAAATCAAAAACACAGGGGCGTGCTCCTAGAAGCACGGTCCCGTGCCACAAAGTGCGGGCCAGAATATTCGCTGCAAAAATCTTAGTCAAACTGGTTTGTAACAGAATTGTCAGACCAAAAACACGGGGCTGTGCTTCACAAAGCAAGGGGTCATGCCTGGAAACTGGTTGGCTGTAAAAGGCACCCTTTGCCAATGCATTCCTTGCACCAACCCATACCAAAACACTCTCTTCTAAGAATAAAGCATGCCTGCTGAGATGAGTGAAGCAATCTCCATCCCTCGCCAACCGAGGAACAAAACCCGACATGTATCCAAAACCGAGCTTCTTTTGAAACTTCAAGAACTTATCAAGGAACTCATCGAAATGAATCTCCTCGCAGAAATGCGTCTCGTTCAACTCACCGAATCAGTGGAGAATATGAAATGGAGCTTCGAGACATTGAAAAACAACTCCAGTTTCAAGTTCTCGAATTCACGTATTTTCCGCCACCAGGACCATTCGGAGGAGGAGAACCCTTCGGTGAAATTTAGGAACTTTAATCTGTCTGTTTTCATGTGTAAAACAAGTGCGCTAAGCACATCGTGTTAGGACTCTCGGGTTAAAGCCCGAGTAATCTTATGTTTCTAGGAAAACCGGGCTTATCCCATAATTGTTTTTAGGAATTTTAATTTTAATGAAAAGTAATTTTTAGGATGATCAAACTCTTGAAATAACATACTCAACATCATTCTAAAAATTCCGGCTCTCGCGTTTGGCTAAAAAATCAAAGAAACTTTCAGTGACAAAAAGCATGGGGCCGTGCTTCTTGAAGCACGGGTCCGTGGTCACCTTAGAATCTTCACCTTGATAAGCGCTAACTCCGTACAATTATCTGAATTAGAAACATTTATTCCCCTAGCAGCACGGGGCCAATGCATCGTGAGAGACCAAGTTGAGAGTAACATCCAAGCCGACGCTCGCCTAATCGAGTTGATTAACAAAGTCGAACTACTTCAGTTTGAAAACTTCCATGTTTTGGATAGCCACAACAAAGATGTGAGCTTTAAGCTCAATTTTCTTAATCGAGAAGTCGCGAAACTTGACAAGAAGCTCTCCGAACTCTTGGAAGCCAAACGAGCACCACCACACATTCAAGACTTGTTCGGGAATGGTGGTCGTTAAAAGTTCAGACTTTGTCCTGTTAAGAAGTTACTCTTGCTAGTATGATGTTTCGTGATTCGGGATTGTTGTTGTACTTTTCTTTCTACTATGTTTAACTATGTTTTATGTTTTAATGAAAATTAGGATTTTTAATTTCTATCTTAAATCCTCGAGAAAAAATCAGTTAAAAAAAACGAACCAGCCTGATAAATAAACAGTAAAACAAAAGAAACTGGCTGCCTCATGCAGCATGGTATCGTGCTTCCAAAAGCACGGGGCCGTGCTTTTGTGTCCAGAATAGTTATGAGTTTTATATTAAAAAAATAACAGTGCCATTCACTTAAACCTAAAACCAACTTCGTCCAACACCAAAAACCGCCGACCACCCACCAATTCAACTAATCTTTGCCTCAAATATTCGACTTTTAATCAAAGGTATGTTAATTTAACAATTCTAATCATCAAATTCAACATTTTAGGTCTAAATCAAACCCCAATTCTAACCAATTGATAAAATCGGGTACAAACCCGGAGAATAGATGGGTTAATTGTTTAGATTTAGGATAATGAGTTGTTAGATAGATTTACACTTGTGTTTTGTTAAAGAAAACGATTCGGGTTCGGATCTTAGTTGATTAGCTTCAAACTTTAACCTGAATAATCAGTCAAAAAACCAGTTGGAATCGTAAGTTCGAGTCTTGATTATGGTGGAATTAGGATTAAAAAGACGGGTTGTGTTTTACAAAACACGACCCGTGGTCACCTTTTGGTCAACAAAAAGTCAAAATCTGGAATTAGGTTAAAACTGCCAGGGACCCGCAGCATGGGGTCGTGCTTCCAAAAGCACGGTACCGTGCTGTTGCAAAGCATGGGGCAGTGCTTTTAAAAGCATGGCACAGTGGTTCTAGTTCTGTTCCAGCTTTTCCAAAATGTTTGTTAAAATTTAACTAATTTGGCTATAAATTGCAGATGACTAAATACGGGGACGATGTACATGCATTCCTCGTCTTCCCAGAACGCACTGAAAGGGATCAAAGAGCCCAAAATCGAATGACCTACCTTAACCGACGCTTTCTAGAACCGAAATTTTATGCTTGCAAGGATACGTTGATTCAAGTTAATCAGTGGAATCGATACAAGACCATTGTTAAAGGACCATGGAAAAGGGTTTTTAGTCAAAAAGGGAAAGTTGTTACCGAGTTAACAAAGGAATTACTGGCCTCTTTCTCTTTTAAGACGAAAAATCTGTACATGTGGGATGAGGAAGCAGTCGAGTTCAGATGTGGGGGTGAGTGGTACACAACATCGGTTACCCAACTGGGGATAGATTTGGGAATTTACACGAGTGATGAAACAGACAGCCCGATCTGGTACACAGTAGCAACCACATTCGCAGATGAAGACGGTGATGAAGACGCAGAGGCTGGAAACAAACAGGTACAAGCATGGCAACAGTTGAGCTACGAGGATAAAACCTACATTGCAAGCAGCTCAAAGAGCACGACACTACGCGACCCACTTATGAGATACATTCACCGCTTGCTTAGCCACACTGCCACTGCTCGTGGTCAAAGTGAAGGGGTTGTGAACCTGAGGGATTTATGGGCCCTGTACTGCATGAAGAATGACATACCATGCATCATCACTTATCTGTTCTGCAAACTGTTCACAACGAATGCAAATGCAAAAAGCCAAAATACCCCGATTATTTGTGGACCGTGGATCTATAAGCTGTATAAGGCTTACCATGTAGACAGGGAAGGAACCCGTACCCCAAACCTGATTTCTCTTAACCTTGGTTTTTGTATTAGTATGCAGATGGTCTAGCAGATCAGCAAGGATCTAGAGGTGTGGAGACTATATGATGCCTATAACTAGGTTTGGGATCCCGAGGACCCGGCTGACATGATGATCCAGGACGATCCCGAGAGAAGAGGAGGATCACCACCTCCACAGACCCGCCACCGCACTTACCACCAGCAGGGAGGACCATCTTCATCAGGGGCTGGCCCTAACTCATCACACGATAGTCGATACTCATTTGGGGGCCTATACGGGCTCATTGACCAGTTCGCAGCTAACACTACCACCTCGTTTGACAGGATTACATGACAGATTGCTGACTCCGACGCACAACGAGCAGCTGAATATGTAGAAACGAGGCGAGAGATTGACCGTCTAGGATATCGCATGGACAGACAGCAGGGACCGTTTAACCCGGACACGTGTAACTGATGAGCAGCGGCACTGATAGGTTTGGCATGGGCATGGGATGGGTTGTTTGTTTATTTTTATACTTTTATGGCCGTGGGTGCCAAGACATTTTATTAGGTACTTAATTAGCCCGTGTGGGCAGGATGTGGAGGATTCCACACCCAATTTTCAGTAGTATTATGCTTGGTTGTTTGTGGTTGTTTGCAGTTTTATATTATACAAGTATAAAACAGGGAAACAGATGAAAAACAGAGGACGCTCTGTCGAAATTTCGTTAACCCGTAGGGAAGTACCTCTCCATTTTAACCCACCATACTTAATTAGAATTTTAATCTTTTTGTGAATTTTTCACATTGAGGACAATGTGAGATTCAAGTGTGGGGAGGGGGAATTACTTGACCAATTGCTGCTCAACTAATTACAAAATTCTCTAAATAACAAATCCTTTTGGCAAATAAAGACTATTTTTATAACAAAACCAAAAGAAAAATCCAAGAAAATATTTTGCAAATAACCAACTACAAATCTATTATAACCAAAAAGCGAAAAGTAAAAAGAAGTTTTGTAATATTGAGAATAAATTTATGCAAAATATGGCGTTTATACACAATTCCTCCATTACTGTGAGATAAACCTCATGCAATATAAATATTTTTTCGGACGATTTGAGTGAGTCATATGTTTCGTGTGATTTAGAACTTGTCCCAACTATTCATTTCAAGACCGCACGAAGCGTTGTATAAGGAAGAAGGTAATATTGTTTCAAACTCTTCAACCCATTCTCCAAATCACAAAACCCAAAAACCTTAAACCTTAAACCAAAACCTTACCACTTTATCCCTCTCACCGGTAAAATACAACACTGGTCTTTTACCGGCAGAACCTAAAGAACTGGAAATGCATTCTTTCGATTTCAATTTCCTTTACTGCATACATTTTGCAAAACCTAGGTTGCCTCCAGAACTTAGGGGGAGAATCTTTCTCTTAACTAATGAGGTGAGGAAAAAGTGGCGCCAAAACGAACAAAGGCCACTATTTTGTGGAGTTTCCAAAAGCACAATGAAAAGAAGAGCACAAAGATACGAGCGATGCTTAGGATGCGGAAACTAGTCCCACGAAGGAAGATGTAGAAAATGTCAAACTCAGTCTCAACATTAATATACCGAACTAATGAGGGTGGGGGCTATTAGGCTCAAATACGAACGATCCATTAGAGTTGGGAGTTATGTTCAGAACATGATTGAGGAAAAACTGATTCACATCCTCGGCAAAACTGGTCTTGATGATCTAACCTTAAAAGAGTCACTAAATTTGTAATATATATATATATATATATATATATATATATATATATATATATATATATATATATATATATATATATATATATATATTCAAACGAGAGAAAAGAAGCTGACTATTGAAGACATCTTAATATTCCCGACAATCAGCAGAAGTTGTAGTTACCATCCTCATTAACCTAAACCCCTTGAACCACCACAAGGTACCCAATCCCGGTTCAGACAAAACCAACCCCAACTACCTTCTGATATATGCAACCCTTCACAAAGGTGGAGATTTGAACTTGTTACAAGCATATTTATCACATGTTACGTTTTGACTAAGAGTGTTCACATACATACATCACATGTATGATCAGATATATAAACCAAGCGTGAGTGAACATTGTGAGAACATGACGCTTTGCATAAACAGAAGCTCAAAAAAAATTGCCATTTTATTTATCACTACATATATTCCTATGATTAAAGGTTGGTTATTTTGTTCCCGTTTTCTTGGAACTCTTTTGGGGATGTTTAAGCTATGGTCCTAACCCGCTATTTTTAGAGAATATTTATAAGTAGATTGCTTGAGGACAAGCAATGTTCAAGTGTGGGGATGTTTGATGTACATAAAATTATACATCTTTTTAGCATCAAATAATCTCTAAAAACTGCAACTTTTATCAAATAACATAGCTCAGAAGGCTACTTATCATAATAAAATACAAATTCAGGTAAACCCAAGCCTCAAACGAAGAAACAAGGGAAAAGACAAAGAAAAATGGAAGAAACACAAGAAAAACAAGAAACACGTCCCCATGCTTCTGAACATAAGAAAAGATAAAAATCTACAAGAAAAGATAAACACCGAGAACAAAATCACGGGGTCGTGATTCCATTCCCACGAGGCCGTTGTGTAACATCACGGAAAATATCGAGCCAAAAATGTCAAAATCCAAAGTCAAGGGACCAATTCTGCCAATTTTCAAACTCAAGGGTCAAAAATGTAAATTCAGATTTTCATGACCCATCGCGCTATGCGATGGATCAGAAAAGAACCCCATCGCGTATCGCGATGGGGTGTCTGACACGTTGTGACACGTGTGCCACGTGGCACACGGTGGCACCGTCTGCCTCCACGTGTCACCACGTGGCAAGGCGTCTGCCACGTGTCGCCACATGGCGCAACGCCTGCCACGTGGCAGGCCTACTGGGTGACTCATCCAAGCTATATCGCGAGACACGACGGGTGCCCAAGAAGCCGTCGCGTACCGCGATGGGCTTCCAAGAAATGTCTATAAATAGCAGCCATGGGGTCTCATTCAATCCATCCCAAACTCAGCGCTCAACTCTCTCTCTAGAATATCCACTCTCTCTCTAAAAATCCCTCGTAAAACGTGCCACAACGAACCTTGATTTCCGTGCCATACCTCGATATTCGTACCATTCCCCGACGACATTCCAAACAAAGAAATAGTGCTGTTCCGACGTCCTGACGATCATCTCGAAGTGCGTGTCAAGAAGTATTGGTGCCTCGAGAAGCGTGCCAAAGTGTTTAAAGGATAAGTGATCAAGCGGCGACGAAGTGCTGCTCAAGTAAATGGGGTTCTATAAGCCAATCAAGGTAGGCATAATGCCCGAGTAAAATAATAATAAAATATTGAAAAGGCTTAATACCTCAAGTCGAAGTTATTCTCGATAAACAAAGAAATATATAACAAAGAAAATAAAGAAAAAGAAAAATGAAATATATATGTGAGTATATATATATGTATATGATTATTCTTTGTTATAAAATATATTATTTAGGTATAATGAGTATACTTAAATAATAAAGAAAGAAATACGTTTCTTAAAAAAGAAGAAACGTAGGGTTTTTATAAATAAACTAAAGGTTTATAAAGATTACTTTTTAACTAAAGGTTTTAAAGTAAAAAGATATAATGAACTAAAGGTTCATTGAGATAAATAAGACTAAAGGTCTTAAGCCGACTGAAAAAAGTTATACTCGTACTATAGGTGCGAGATAGCAAGAGAAAAACTCACGGACGGTGTTGGAAGCCGATCCCATTGAAAAGGTGAATACGCCCCTTTTTATAAACTTGTTTTCAAATAATCAAACGTGTTATGTGTAAAACTTTACATGAGGCTACGTGTCTCTAAAAACATTGTAAATAAGAGTATAAGCCTAGCCCTCAGGCTGTGGTGTACGTTTTTCTGGATCCTTACATATGTGGAACGCGGTGGGCACATCGCACCACACTTGGTCACGACCTCCAGCCACGATGGGCCGGACCTAAGTTATGTCCGAGTGAGACTGACCATGTGTATATTTATGGTACCAAAGTTATGTCGAAACGCTGCGGTGTTTTGCTGAGGTGACCTAGTGTAGAGACTCGAGTTTATGATGATTGTTTAACTTTATTATTCCTAAGCCAAGATGGGCCGAGACTTACGTGGTCTCTAGGGGTGATTAAGTAAAAGAAAATATTTTACCGTCAGCATATTCACCAGCATTTGTTGTTGACGTATTTTATAACATTTTGCAGGTAACCAAGAATAGAGCTTAAAGGACGAAGAGCTCAAGAATCCGATGGCTCGGATAGTTTTGTTTATTAAAATATGTTGTTTTTTGTAAAATATATAAACAAGTAAATACTAACCGAGACTTTCGTCTCGTCATTTTGTAATGTAAATATTTACAAGTTTGATCCTTATGTTTTATAAAAGTCTTCCGCTATAACCCGTAACTCTGATTTATAAACAAATATGGTACACACTAATGGTCGCACTCCTAGGCTAAGATGGGGGTGTGACAGGTTGGTATCAGAGCCATCGATCTTAGCGAATTGGGTATCATAAAACAATACCCAAGCTTCGATCCAAGCATAGGAAATATTTACATGTTTATTTGAATAGGGATAAGATTGGTTGGTAACCCTTTCTTTCCCTCTCCACATTCTAAACCACCTATCAAGATGTCTTACGAGAAATCAATGGAGTATTATGATAATGAAGTAAGAAAGGCGAGGAAATACTACAAGTTCCCAAGAAACATCATGAGTAAGGATTACTGTGAGTCATTCTTTAACTCCAACGAAGAACATAACCAAAACCCCAATCCAAGTCCAATCTACCACCTAGATAACACTCCACATCAAGAGTACCAAGCACCAAGGCATTCCAGCTACCATCCAACAAGTCTACCCATGTACCAACCATCAGAGGTCCCAACATATTATCCTTCCGAGATTCTGACTTATCAACCAACTGAAGTTCCGCCGTATTAGCCATCCGTAGGATCAACACACTTACCACCAAATCCTCATCCTTCGTATGCTTTCCTCTCCAATATACCGATCAAGGAGGAACCAAAGTCTTCTTCATCCGACTGGATGCAATGCCCCTATGATCAACGAAGGTGGCATACCGGCACTTCAACTATGGACTTTACCAATTCCCGCGTCAAAAAGGAAGGGCCATCTCACAAGCCCAAGATGAGAGTGATGATGCCATACGAGAAGATTCACATACCGGCAACGACTGAAGAAGAACCAGAAAAGGAACCAGAAAAGGAACCGGAAGAGGAAACCGACCCTGAGAAGGAATATCCTGACAATCCAAATGAAGTAACAACGTCAAACGAAGAACAACACTCAACCCCAAGCTATGGTTCTGTTGATCCGTATATGCAATTCCTCCATGAACTCAAGGGAAGAGCGTCATCAAGTTTTCCACCATACAAAGGTGAGATTCCATCCATTGAAGAACAGGTCAATGAAATTCGTGAGCAAAACGAAGCAGTCGATGCATTTTTCAATTATCCCTCCGATGTGACAACGTCTCCGTATCCAAACCTGAAGAATCATTATGACATAGTGATGATGGGTTACCGCGACCCACCTCCAAGATACGGGTATCCTACTGATATACCTTAGTCCCAAGAGGAGCATTTAAATCGAGCCCTACAGGAAACGGATGAGTTGAGGAAGAAAATTGACGTTAATGGAAAGAAAAAGAAGAAGATAGGAGAGACGCTTCTTCGCAAATGCAACAAGCTAACCAAGGTGGTGAAGAAATTCAAGAAGGATTGAGGGGATGATGGTGTTGATGGCATATCTTCAAGATTTGAAGTTGTATGTTAAGATAGTTTGTATGTTATGTGTAATTTACAATGTAATTAGGATAGGAGTTTATATATCACTTAAACGATATATAAGTATGTTGTAAAATAATATACATATCATTTTATGATATGTATATATGTGAAATCAATAAAATTTATGTATTAAGAGAAGAAATATGTTAAATATCAAATAAAGAATAAAAGAATGTCTAGACAAAGTGATAACCGAGAGGTTTCCCGAAAGGAAGCCGAGAAACAAGAAGAAAAAGGGAAAGGTCCTGAAAAAGAACAAGAGGAACCAATCCCCAATAAATATATGAATCAAATCCAACAAATGATTAAAAAGGCTGTTAGGGAAGAATCTGAATTTCGATCCCAATCTAGACAAACAAAACATTCATAATCTGAAAATCCTTCTCGCAAATCCGTTACTAAACCCCGTTCTAGACCATCTCATAAGGAAGAAAGTGTGCATGAATCAAATGCTGATGGTGGGGTTCGTCAAGAATTCAAGAAACTCAAAATTGGTGGATGTTCGTTTAAAGATTTAAGTACTATGGGCCAAAAGAATTTCATGGTGACAAAGGAGCCATCACAACCGTGAGGTGGCTCGAAGAAATGGAGACGATTGTGATTACAAGAAAATGTTCTGATGAAGAGAAAATTCAGTATTCTGCATTAATGTTCAAAAGTGAAGCGCTCGAGTGGTGGAACACGTTAATGATGAGTAGAGGAAGGGAGGTGATGTATAGCTTGGCCTAGAATGAGTTCAAGGAGTTGTTGATTTCGAAGTTCTGTCCGATGCACGAAACGGACCAAATTCAAACCAAGTTCTTGACTCATAAGGTGGTTGGAACAAACCTTCGTGAGTATAATACAAAATTCCATGAATACTGTCGTTTGGTTCCCCAGCTGGTTACCCCCGAGTCCAGCAAAGTCACACGTTATATTTGGGGACTGCCACGAGAGATTCGTGACATGGTAAGGTCACACTTGCCACAAACCGCTGACTTTGCGATGGAGTTGGCTGGTTCTTTGATGGGCGGAATGATCCGCAATAAAGAGGAAGATAAGAAAGTCGTAACAACACACGACTCAAGGATAGGAGGAGACACCCGTTTCAAGGGTAAAGGAGTCGACCAACGAAGGTCTGGCTCAAACCTCGGCATCCCTCAATGCAAAATCTGCAAGAAGTATCATATGGGTAGATGCAACTTTGCTCCTCGAGTATGTGAGTCGTGTAATAGACCCGGTCACGCAACGGCCGATTGTTGGAAGAAGAAGATAACCTGCTACAACTGCAAAGAGATGGGGCATCTTAGCTTCGAGTGTCCCAAGAACAAGCCCGCGAGTGGTGGTGCCGGTGGTAGCGGTCAAAAGAATGAGCCCAAGAAGGGCAATGCAAGTGTCTTCGTCCTTGATACGAAGAAAGCGGCCGACACACCGGAAACCATTACCGGTACGTTCCATGTTAACAATGCTTATGCTAGAGTCTTTTTTGATTTAGGAGCCAACTTAAGTTTTATAGATTATAACTTTTGTAGTCTATTAAACAAACCTTTAATCAAACTTAATAAAACTCTAAGCGTCGAGACCGCTAATGGCGAAACCGTTAAAATCACCGAAGCCCTAGAAAACGGAACAATCTTATTAGCCGGTTATGTTTTGCCTATTCAATTGCTGCCTATGACTCTTGCTGGTTTTGATGTTGTATTGGGTATGGATTGGTTATCCGACAACCATGCTCATATCCTCTACAATAGCAAGACCGTTGAACTTCGAGCCCCTGATAAACGAACTATTCGAATTTAAGGGGATAAAGACGTTGGTCAAGTTAGCCTAATCTCCATGATAAGGGCTAACAAATGTTTAAATCAAGGATGCTTAGCATTCATGGCCTACGTCACCGAAGAATCAAAGCCCAAAGAAATCAAAGACGTTCCTGTTGTTTTCGACTATGCCGATTTACTTCCTGGCATTCCTTCCGTTCGTGAAGTAGATTTTAGGATCGATCTTATTCCTGGTACTGCTCCGATCGCCAAAGCTCCGTATCGCCTTGCGCCAACAGAGATGAAGGAACTGAAGAAACAACTAGACGAGCTTCTCGAGAAAGGCTTTATACGACCAAGTTCATCACCATGGGGAGCGCCGATACTTTTCGTTAAGAAGAAGGACGGATCCATGCGTATGTGCATTGCCTACCGAGCTCTCAACAAACTCACGATCAAGAATCGATATCCACTTCCTCGAATCGATGACCTTTTCGATCAACTTCAAGGTGCTAGCTTCTTTTCAAAAATCGATCTTCGTTCCGGCTATCACCAGCTCAAAGTTCAATCCGAAGACATTCTGAAAACCGCCTTTCGAACAAGGTATGGCCATTATGAGTTCACCGTTATGCCATTCGGACTTACTAATGCACCAGCTACGTTCATGGATATGATGAATCGTATCTGTAAGCCTTACTTGGATAAATTTGTTATCGTCTTCATCGACGACATACTTATTTACTCAAAGTCTAAGGATGATCATGAAGTCCATCTTCAAACCTTACTTGAAATCCTTAGAACCGAGAAGTTGTACGCCAAGTTCTCGAAATGCGAATTCTGGTTGCACGAGGTGCAATTTCTTGGTCATATTATCAACGTTAACGGTATTCAAGTGGACCCCGCTAAGATTGAAGCCATCTCTAAGTGGGAAACCCCAAAGTCGCAAACCGAGATTCGAAGTTTCTTGGGATTGGCCGGCTACTACCGTAGATTCATTGAAAATTTTTCCCGAATTGCTGTTCCCCTAACTTCAATAACTCGCAAAAACATCAAGTATGAATGGGGAACGAAACAACAAGAGGCGTTAGATATACTAAAACAAAAGCTTACCCAAGCTCCTATATTGGCCTTGCAAGAAGGTACCAAAGACTTTGTTGTCTTTAGTGATGCGTCTCATTCCAGTTTGGGATGTGTACTAATGCAACGAAAGAAAGTAATCGCTTACGCCTCTTGTCAACTCAAGGTGCACGAAAAGAACTATATGACTCACGATCTAGAGTTAGGCGCCATAATCTTTGCATTAAAAATATGGAGGCACTATCTCTATGGAGTTAGATTTATCGTGTACACTGATCAAAAAAGCTTGAAGCACATCTTTGAGCAAAAAGAGCTTAGCATGCGCCAACGACGCTCGATGGAAACTCTTAACGACTATGACTGTGAGATCGTTTATCACGAAGGTAAAGCAACGTTGTGGCTGATGCCTTAAGTCGTAAAGAGCACGAAAAGCCAAAAAGAGTCCGAGCGTTAAGGCTAGAACTTCAAATTGATCTTATTGACCAAATCAAATCTGCCCAAACTCAAGCGATCAATGAAAATAAGATCTCCGATGAAAAACGTAACGGCACTATTGACTCGTTAGTCAAAGGTGACGATGGTATCCTTAGAATGGGAAACCGAATTTGGGTACCAATCATTGGGGACTTGCGTGAAAAGATTATGAATGAAGCACATAAGTCATTGAGGACTTACATGATGCACCCCGGTAGTGATAAAATGTATCAAAATCTTAAACCCAACTACTGGTGGAACGAAATGAAAAAGGACATCGCTTCGCATGTGGCGAAATGCTTAACTTGTTTGAAAGTCAAGGCTGAACACCAAAAGCCTTCGGGACTGCTTCAGCAGCCCGAACTTCCCGTATGGAAGTGGGAGTTAATAACCATGGATTTCATAACCAAACTCCCGAAGACGACTCGCAACATAATGCTATTTGGGTGATCGTCGATAGATTAACCAAATACGCTCACTTCATTCCAATCAATGAGTCGTACTCAATGGATAAACTAGCGCATATATATGTGAACAACATTGTTTCTTTACATGGAGTACCGCTATCTATAATTTATGATCGATACAGCCGTTTCACGTCTCATTTCTGGAAAAGCTTCCAACAAGTACTCGGTACGAAACTAAATCTTAGCACTGCCTATCATCCACAAACCGACGGGCAAAGCGAAAGGACAATTCAAATGTTGGAAGATATGCTCCGAGCTTGTGTGATTGACTTAGGTGGAAGTTGGGATGAGCACTTGCCCCTAATAGAATTTTCGTTTAACAATAGTTATCAAACGAGTATTCAAGCCGCACCATTCGAGGCGTTATATGGTCGAAAATGTAGGACGCCCGTGTGCTGGTCTGAAACTGGAGATAATCAGTTGTCTGGACCCGAAATAGTCCAAGAAACCACCGACAAAGTTCTTCAAATCCGCGAACGACATAAGACGGCTCGTGATCGCCAAAAGAGTTATGCCGATGTCCGTCGTAAGCCGTTGGAGTTCAATGTTGGTGACAAAGTCTTATTAAAAGTCTGGCCATGGAAAGGCGTCGTTCGCTTCGGCAAGAAAGGAAAGCTAAGTCCTCGATTCGTTGGACCCTTTGAGGTACTTGAACGAATCGGCACTGTTGCATACCGATTGCGACTGCCCGAGGAAATGCAAGGGATACACGACGTATTCCATGTTTCGAATTTGCGAAAATGCTTAGCCGATGAATCTCTCTCAATATCATTAAAAGACATAGAAATTAACGAGAACTTAAAATTCATTGAAATAACAATTCAAATTGAAGATTAGAAAACTAAGAAACTTAAAAGACGAACATTGAAAATTGTGAAAGTAAGATGAGACTCACGAAGAGGGCCCGAGTATACTTGGGAACTCGAGTCCGAAATGAGAAAGAAATACCCCCACTTATTTTGGTAAGCAATCTCGAGGACAAGATTTATTTCAAGGTGGGGAGGATGTAACATCACGGAAAATATCGAGCCAAAAAAGTCAAAATCTAAAGTCGAGGGACCAATTATGCCAACTTCCAAACTCTAGGGTCAAAAATGTAAATTCTGATTTTATGACCCATCGCGCTACGCGATGGATCAGAAAAGAACCCCATCGCGTATCGCGATGGGGTGTCTGACACTTGTGACACGTGTGCCACGTGGCACACGGTGGCACCGTCTGCCGCCACGTGTTACCACGTGGCAAGACGTCTGCCACGTGTCGCCACGGCTGGCACGTGGCAGGCCTACTGGGTGACTCATCCAAGCTATATCGCGATACACGACGGGTGCCCAAGAAGCCGTCGCATACCGCGATGGACTTCCAAGAAATGTCTATAAATAGCAGCCATGGGGTCTCATTCAATCCATCCCAAACTTAGCTCCCAACTCTCTCTAGAATATCCACTCTCTCTCTAAAAATCCCTCATAAAACGTGCCACAACGAACCTTGATTTCCGTGCCATACCTCGATATTTGTACCATTCCCCGACGACATTCCAAACAAAGAAATAGTGTTGTTCCGACGTCCTGACGATCATCTCGAAGTGCGTGTCAAGAAGTATCGGTGCCTCGAGAAGCGTGCCAAAGTGTGGAAAGGATAAGTGATCAGGCGTCGACGAAGTGCTGCTCAAGTAAATAGGGTTCTATAAGCCAATCAAGGTAGGCATAATGCCCGAGTAAAATAATAATAAAATATTGAAAAGGCTTAATACCCCAAGTCGAAGTTATTCTCGATAAACAAAGAAATATATAACAAAGAAAATAAAGAAAAAGAAAAATGAAATATATATGTGAGTATATATATGTATATGATTATTCTTTGTTATAAAATATATCAATTAGGTATAATAAGTATACTTAAATAATAAAGAAAGAAATACGTTTCTTAAAGAAGAAGAAACATAGAGTTTTTATAAATAAACTAAAGGTTTATAAAGATTACTTTTTAACTAAAAGTTTTAAAGTAAAAAGAGATAATGAACTAAAGGTTCATCGAGATAAATAAGACTAAAGGTCTTAAGCCGAATCGTGTATCCGACTGACAAAAGTTATACTCGTACTATAGGTGCGAGATAGTAAGAGAAAAACTCACGGACGGTGTTGGAAGCCGATCCCATTGAAACGGTGAATACGCCCCTTTTTTATAAACTTGTTTTCAAACAATCAAACGTGTTATGTGTAAAACTTTACATGAGGCTACGTGTCTCTAAAAACATTGTAAATAAGAGTATAAGCCTAGCCCTCAGGCTGTGGTGTACGTTTTTCTGGATCCTTACATATGTGGAACGCGGTGGGCACATCGCACCACACTTGGTCACGACCTCCAGCCACGATGGGCCGGACCTAAGTTATGTCCGAGTGAGACTGACCATGTGTATATTTATGGTACCAAAGTTATGTCGAAACGCTGCGGTGTTTTGCTGAGGTGACCTAGTGTAGAGACTCGAGTTTATGATGATTGTTTAACTTTATTATTCCTAAGCCAAGATGGGCCGAGACTTACGTGGTCTCGAGGGGTGATTAAGTAAAAGAAAATATTTTACCGTCAGCATATTCACCAGCATTTGTTGCTGATGTATTTTATAACATTTTGCAGGTAACCAAGAATAGAGCTTAAAGGACGAAGAGCTCAAGAATCCGATGGCTCGGATAGTTTTGTTTATTAAAATATATTGTTTTTTGTAAAATATATAAACAAGTAAATACTAAACGAGACTTCCGTCTCGTCTTTTTGTAATGTAAATATTTACAAGTTTGATCCTTATGTTTTATAAAAGTCTTCCGCTATAACCCGTAACTCTGATTTATAAACAAATATGGTACCAACTAATGGTCGCACTCCTAGGCCTAAGATGGGGGCGTGACACGTTGTCACCTTCAGATAAGACAAAGAGAATTTAGGCACATGTCAATAATAAGCACGGGGGGCGTGCCTCAGAAGCACATCCCTGTGGTGAGTCATCATGTACGATCTGACAACATGCAACTGGGACACGTGTACACGGGGCCGTGCTTTTCTCTTCAGACAATCTATAAATAGTGGAGCATGTTGCACTCATTAGGTGTTCTTGAAGAAGGTCCCTAAACGGGTTTCTCTTATAAAAACACCCACATTACACTCATATTGAAGATCTTGTGAGGATTTTGAAGGCTTGGAGGTTATCATCATCATCCATCATCAACATCATCATAATCCATCATCATTAAGAAGGGAGACTCATCCGCATTTGGTTAGATTGTTCTAGTTAATCATGTTTTTGTTATCATCATCTCTTTTTATGTTCATAACAATGCTCATTATGAGCTAAACTCCAATTATCATCTATAATCTATGAAGAAGCTTTGTTTTACTTGATGATTATGTGAAACATGTGGTTTAGTATGGTATAGTACATGGTTATTTTGCAATTATCCATTAATGACGAAATGTTTTATCACTTTAATTCAATGCATCAAGGTTGATGATTTATAATCATTCATGGTAATTCATGTTCTTGGAAACTAGAAATTGTAAAAAGAATACTTTGATACTTTATTTAAGATAAAACATGGATTCTTATGTTGTACTTGGAAATGATGAGATATAAGTTATGATCTATTTCTCTAGTTTTGATAATTCTGAAATAACATTGTTAACACGATTGCTTAGGTTATCATGCTAGTTAAAGAAATCATATGTTAATGGAATGGGTAATTATAATCTAATTAAATCAACCAAGGGGAGGTTGTGTGAGTTAACTACAACCACTCGAAGTTGTTAGGATTGGTATTTGAGAAATCAAAGTCAATCCTAATCGTTCTACTATACCAAACTGCTTGTCTACTTAAATTGACATTTTCGTGGTAGCATGACATTAGGAAAGGATGGACTTTAAAATGTGCATGTTACTTTCGTTTATGTCATAGAATATGTTCACTTAGAAATGAGGGACTATTATATCATATATTATTAGGACAAGTTTATCACATGTTTATTTAATAATCATCAAGGAATAATGGAGTGGAATCTTGATACTAGATGGTAAACCTTCATATAATTGAATTACTCACTTAGAACTTATCTTCTTGTCACCTATATATATCATATATTCCTATTTTATAAAAAGTTTAAAAATCAACCTTAAAATGATTAAACCTTTTGATTAAAAGAAAGACAAAGATCCATTATTGGAAACATTTGTGTACACGGATCGATACTTGGTTCTTACCAATATTATTCTACATATACAATAGGTACACTTGCCTATTTTATGTGTGTTAAGTCTTAGTAGAAATCACTTTTATAAATTTAAAACACGATCTTGTGTGAAAGCTAAAACTTCCATCTTTCATATTTTAAGCTCACCGCACACACGCATCAGGATCCAAGATCCTTAATTTATTTTTTACAAGGATCGTGGAAGGATCAACACTTATGGTAACTTAGGTCTAATTAGACCTTATGGTATGATTTCTACTTATCAATTTACATTTATTTGGCTAAGATCTTTATAAACTCTATTACATAAGGATTTAAGATCCTTAATTTATTTTTGAAATGATATTATATCCTAAAAAATTTTACTCAAGAGTATTTTTCAAAACTTTCAACAAGACTAAAGTTATATCAAACATACGTTCAAAATAACAAATAACAAGCAAATAGTCAAAAGTTTTAAGTTATTATTAATCATAAGTCACCTAGACTTACCCAAAATCCTTAACCTGGATTTCACCATACGAAAGATGGACCATCCACCCGGGTTAAGCAGGTGTTACTAACTGTTCATTAAGCGCAGGAAAATAAAAACAGGTGCATCTAAGGCTTCATCCCCATAAACAGAGGATCCCTCCACCTTTTCTACCCCGAAAATTGTCTTAAGGATCATGGATCCTTTACCCTAGTTACTATTGTCTATTACACACCATTATCAAATATCCTTAAAAACATCAACAAAATAAGAAAAAACAGACTCAGTCCTTGTCTTTATTATCCTTCATCACCCTCTTAAGCAGCTTTTTCACCATCTGCTGCTGCTTCCTTCTCTTCGTCCATCTCATCCACATCCTTCAATCCACTCGCTCCAGTTCTGGCTCCACCAGCTACTTCAGCATCCTCTTCCTCATCTCCTCCACCAAGTTTCACCAAAGCTTGCTTCCATTTCTCCACCTCCCAAGTTGACCTATCGAAAGCAGGATCAGTGGCTTCAGCGACCAGCTTTATTTGGGCTTGCAACACTGACCTTGCCGCCCATATTTTTGCCTTCTCAGTAGCTTGCTTCACCTCCTGTTGATGCTGGGCTTCTGTAGTGGACAGCAAATCATCCAAGCGCTTCTTATCCCTGGTGAGCTAAGCTAAAGCCTTGTCCTTCGCTAATGCTGCACTCCCCATTCTAGTTAGGCTCTCCCCCAGTTGTCCCACGATCATTTCATAATGGTCTCTGGAAGCGTTAACAACCTGTACCAAACAGTTGTGCAAAGTTGGAAGGATACTTGATTCATAAATAAGGGATATCAGGATAAATGATACTTAGCAATAATCATGTCAAAATGATTCTCTGGCTCTGAAGATCTTTTCCTCTTGGAAGCTGCCGATTTAGCCCGGGTGGTTGTAGTTCTTGGTTCGGAAGTGGTGGCTTCCTTTAAAGCTTATTTCTTGACAGTTTGAGGAGTTATCAGACTATCAATATCCTCCAAAGAGAATTTGCTGACCAACTTAGATTTCACAAAAAGCCTCAACAAATTTGGCCTGGAAAGTTCGAACTTCGGGATCCAGGGCAAGAAATCTTTTTGCTTTCTCTCTTGTTCCAGGTAAATTAGCCAAGGAAGCAAAGTTATCCATGACAAAAAAATAATAAACAAAGAAAAACAGTTGAAAGAATGATCAATTATCCTAATCCGTTTCTTTTCCAAGGATCTAGGATCCTACCCTTTTTAACCCATGTTAAAGGAAATCAACCCCACCAGGAATGGAGCTTTGATTCACAAAAAAGAACTGATTCCTCCATAGGGAACCATTCTGGGTTACTTTGGAAATTGGAATGGGTTGTCTAGGTTTGGATTTCAAAACGAATCGGTTTGACCCATCGGTGGTTAGGCTGTAAAGGTATGATAACTCTTGAACACTGAACTCGATGCTTTCCTCCTCTATTAACCTCTCGATGGTGCGCAAAACCCACCAAATCATCAGCATGGCTTGAATGTAAGACATTCTTTTGGTATCGAAGAAACTTTGAGTAAAAGAGGGGAATGTATACGTGTAGCCGATAAGAAAAAGGACAGGCTGAGAAGCATATCCAAGTCTTTGAATAGGTATCTCACCGGATCAAAGAGTCAAACGGACGGAAAACAGTTTCTAGCGGGAATAGTGGTCGGAGTTCATCAATTTCAGGATCGATGAACTTGCAGATCTCCATGGATGGGTTGGTGATAAGGTTCTGCGATTGCATCTCCGATAACTCGGAATGGTCAGAGTAATCAGAATGGTCAGAGTGTTCGGAAGGAGAAGAAGAGGCGGTAGACAGTTTTTATTATTCAAAGTGAAGGAAAGATGAAGGAAGAAGGATACATGTTTGGCTGCCGGAATACGTGGTTATAAAAGGATTGGGATGATCGCATATATAGGCGGTTAGAATTGGTAAGAAGGGTTAATGATAATTGTTAGGGCCCAAATTTTATAGTCCGATCTATGCTCAGGATCCCGAATATGTTTAGGATTCTCGAATAAGTTTAGTATCCTGAGTATTAATGCTAATAAATAGATATTTCTCTCTTGGTGTTGATTTATAATTGCAGATATTAATTGTCAATTTAATCTATGCGAAATACACGGTTGGTGGTTACATCTCCCCAGGATCCCGTCATGGTGTCCAACAACGACCTTCTGTCTCTATATAGACGACTACAGGAACAGATGGATCGCCAGAACAAGACCAACCAGATGCTCATGATGGAACTGGAAGATTTCAAGAAAACCAAGAAGCCGGCGGAAGAATTCACACCACTAATCCCGAGATCTCTGTATTTCACTCCTCCGGGATCTTCAGGATTGGTGCATCCATAGCCGACAACGGCGTACAACTCTGGGGTCTGCGGGATTGCACTTATCTGGATCTCAAGGATACCCGTATGCGTCATCTACTGGGCCTTTTCAACATGTAGGATCCTCAGGATTGTTCCAACAGTCTGGATCCTCAGGATTGTTACAACAGTCTGGATCCTCAGGATTGTTCCAACAGTCTGGATCCTCAGGATTGTTCCAACAGTCCAGATCCTCAGGATTGTTCCATCAGGCTGGTCCTTATCAGCAGGCGGTATCTTCAGTATTAGCTCAAGCTCAACAGCCCTCAGGATCCTCTGATGTGCACCAGGGAGACTTTATCCCGATGCAGGCTAATGCTCCAACTGCTCCGTTTACCAACCCTGGAAATACTATGTTTGGGAATACGAGCTACAACGCCCAGACCGCTCCTTAGAATGTTAATCAGGGTAACTCTTTCAATACGATTCCATTTAATTCTAATCAAGGATTTTTGCAGGATGTAGGCATAAGTTCGAGTTTAGCCCTAGAATTACAGAAGCTTGAGGACATGATATCGAATGTCCCCGGCGTTATCCGTCCCATAGCTGAAGTTCCCACTGATACACAGAATATCCCGGTTTGTGCCATCAATTAGCGACATACAGATCCCAAAACGGTTTCAAACCCCAAATATGAAACTATATGATGGCTCAATGGATCCCGAGGAACACGTCGCACAATATAGAGAACGTATGGAGATCAATCCAATCCCTATGGAAATCAAAGAGGCATGTCTTTGCAAAGGGTTTGGGTCTACCTTGACCGGAGCAGCCATGAAATGGCTACTGAGTATTCCTCCTAACATTATCAATTCTTTTTCTCATTTAGTTAACCTGTTTAATAACCAGTTTTCTTGCAGTAGAACTTTTGAGAAAATGACAGGTGATCTTTATAGGGTTACCCAAAATCCTGGGAATCCTTGAGAGATTTTATTACCAGGTTTAGTAAGGAGTCGCTAGAAATTCCGAATCTAAACCCAGCTTCAGCAGTGGAAGCTCTCAAGTTGGGATTAGAAAAAGGCTCCTCTTTATATGATGATCTCGTTATGACTCCATGCAGGTCATTAGACGAAGCAAGAAGCAGAGCTCTAAGGTTTATCAAGCTAGAAGACGACAAGAAAAACTCTAAGGTCGATATCCTGAAGTATGATCAGACGAACAGGAAATCCGAATCCCCGGGAAAATCATATCGAGCAAAACCTTACTACAAGCCTGATAACCCCAGGATTAATGCAGTAGATGAGGAAAATGATGAAGAATATCCTAAGATCTCTGAATAATGTTTTTCTGTTGATATTGGTGGATTAATGTGTGCTATGTAGGATTTAGGTGAGAAAACCAGGTGGCCAAGGAAAATGGAGAGACTAGGAGCCTGGAAAGAAAAATCAAAATGGTGTGCCTTCCACGAAGACTTCGGGCACTTGACTGATGATTGCATTGCACTCAGAAGGGAGATCGGCTATCTTCTCAGCAAGGGCCACTTGAAAGAGCTACTTGGCAAGAAGAAGGGAAGAGAGCAGGATCCCGAGAAAATTCTTGAAAAGTTGACTCCTCCACCAACGGATGAAAAAACGATCATGTTCATATCCGGAGGATCCGACATCTATGGAACCTCTTATTCTGCTGCAAAGAGAAATGCTGACCAAAGAAAGTTAGAAGTAGCTGACAGACCAACAAAGACATCTGTTTTCACTCAAGAGAGGATTATATCCTTCAATGAAAGCGATAGAGTCGATGTTCAGGATCCTCATCATGATAGTTTGGTAATAACTTTACATGTGGATAACCATTATGTATGCAGGAGCCTCATAGATGGCGGAAGCTCTGTCAACATTATTCAATTAGACGTGCTGAAAAAGATGAATATTCCTGAGGATGAGATCGTCCCTAGTTCCTCAGTATTGGTTGGATTCAGTGGAGAGACTAAAAACACTATTGGGGAAATCAAGCTCCCAATATATGTCGAAGGGGTAAATAAAATGCAAAAATTTTGTGTTATTGAATGTTTTTCTTGTTGCAATATTATATTAGGCAGGCCCTGGATACATGACATGAAAGTGGTACCCTCCACTTATCATCAATGTGTGAAACTCCCAAGTCCGTGGGGAGTTATCAAAATCATCAGTGACCAACAAGACGCGAATAATTGCTACACCTCTTCCATGAAGTGTACTGCCAAACCCCAGCAAGCGTAGCAATTACAGAAGCCAGCACGAGACGTAATGGAGTCCAGGGAAAAAGAAATTAAAGAAGTACCTCTTTATCCCGAGGATCCTGAAGTCAAGGTGCTGATAGGAATAACTATTCCTGAGGATATTGAGTCGAATCTACTCAATTTCCTCAAGTCAAGGCTATCAACGTTTGCATGGAAACATAAAGATATGACATGCCAATACATCAAAAAAAGAAGAAAGTTGGCACCCGAAAGAAACATAATTATTCAAGAAGAAGTAGAAAGACTCTTGAAGGCAAAAATGATTAGGGAAGTCCAATATCCCCGATGGTTAGCAAATGTGGTGGTTGTACAAAAGAAGAATGGCAAGTGGAGAGTCTGTGTAGATTTCACAGACTTGAATAAGGCTTTTCCTAAAGACCCATTCCTTCTACCGCACATCGACTCAACGGTAGTGCAACAGCTGGACACGAGATGCTGACATTTATAGACGCATCCTTAGGATTTCAGCAAATCCAGATGGAACCCTCAGATCAAGAAGACACGGCCTTCATGACTCCCACAGGTATTTATTGTTATATTGATATGCCCTTTGGACTTAGAAATGCAGGTGCAACCTATCAGAGGTTAGTTAACATGATGTTCAAAGAGCAACTGGGGGACACGATGGAGGTCTATATTGATGATATGGTGGTGAAGTCCAAGAAAGCTGAGGATCACCTCCAAGATCTCAAAACCGCATTTGATATCCTCAACAAATATAACATGAAGTTGAATCCTTCAAAGTGTCATTTCGGAGTAAAGGCTGGTAAATTCTTGGGATACATGGTCAACAAAAGGGGGATAGAGGCGAGTCCAAAACAGATACAAGCTATCCTGAATCTGAAATCCCCAGCATCAGTCAAGGATGTTCAAAGGCTAACTGGCAGGATAGCGGCGCTCAACAGATTCATATCCAAATCCTCAGAAAAGTGTAAAGAATTTTATGATATCCTGAGGAAAAACAAAAGGTTCGAGCGGCCCAGTAAGCATGAGGAAGCTTTAACATCCTTAAAAGCTTATCTTTCTTCTGCTCCTCTACTGGTAAAACCCGAGGAAGGTGAATCTCTATCTCTATATCTAGCAATATCAAATAATGCTGTAAGTGCAGTTTTTGCTAAGGATCTCGAAGGTCAACAACATCCCATCTATTATGTAAGTAAAAGTCTATTGGATGCTGAAACCAGGTATTCTTATCTTGAGAAAATAATTTTAGCACTTATTATGGCATCTACTAAACTTAGACACTATTTTGAAACTCACCCTATATGTGTTAAAACTAATTATCCTATTAAGTATGTTTTGAGAAAACCAGAAATGTCAGGTAGAATGGAAAAATGGGCGGTAAAGCTAAGTGCATATGATATAACATATGAACCTAGGACTGCCATCAAATCCCAGGCATTAGCAGACTTTGTGGCTGATTTCACCAGTGAACTTAAAGAAAAGGCAGACTTGGAAGTCCAACAACTTGAAGAAACCAAAGATAAGTGGACTCTATACACTGATGGTGCTTCAAATGTTAGAGGAACAGGTCTGGGGATTCTGCTGAAATCGCCACAGGGGGACATTATACCTCAATCCATATCCTGTGGATTTCAAGCCACAAATAATGAGGCAGAATATGAAGCTTTAATAGCAGGATTACAACTAGCAATCGACATGAAAATCAGGTTTATTCAAGTACATGTTGATTCATTATTATTAACTAATCATTTTAATGGTTCTTACACTGTTAGAGGAGAAAGACTAATGAAATATCTAGAGCTAGTCAAAAATCTAGCAAAGTGTTTCGAAATGTTTGATATTTCACAGGTACCTAGAGAAGAGAATGCAGATGCCCTAGCTATTTAGCTTCATCCTTCAGGATACCGGAAGGTGTCAAGATCCCTATCATACATATCCTGAGCCCAGCAATAGAAGAACCAGGTGTCAATGAAATATCAGAAGATGATATAAATATGGGAGTCACGAATCCTGAGGATAATGAAAGTTCTTGGATTATCCCAATCAAGGAATATCTTCAGGATGGAGTTACCCCCAAGGACCAAAAGCCAAGAGCTTTTCGCACAAATGTAATCCCATATACTATAATAAATGATATATTATACAGAAAATCTCTTGCAGGACCATATCTTAGGTGCTTGGAGAAGGCAGAAGCTCAAGAAGTTCTTTAGGATATCCATGATGGAGATTGTGGGAATCACATTGGGGGCAGAGCACTATTATCCAAAATCCTGAGGACGGGGTATTTCTGGCCAACGATGAAGAGGGATGCTATGAATTATTCACAGAGATGTGATGCATGCCAGAGACATAACAACATTTTGCACCAGCCAGCAGAACCATTATATCCTATTATATCCCCTTGGCCTTTCATGAAGTGGGGAATGGATATCGTGGGGAAACTACCAAGAGCTCCAGGAGGAAAAGTCTTTATGCTGGCTATGACAGATTATTTCTCGAAGTGGATTGAAGCGGAAGCCTTTGTTCAAGTCAGAGAAAAAGAAGTTATCTCATTCATCAAGCGCAATATCCTGACAAGATTTGGGATCCCGGCGGAGATAGTGTGTGACAATGGCTCGCAATTCATCGGCAAGATAACAACTAATTTCTGTGCCAGTTGGGGAATCAAGATGATCACATCAACACCTGTCCACCCTCAGGCTAATGGACAGGCCGAATCAAGCAACAAAATCATTATCAACAACCTGAAGAAAAAGCTGGGATCTAAGAAAGGAAAGTGGGCCGAGGAACTACCCTTTGTTATTTGGGTGGATAGAACCACTTCAAAGAATGCTACTGGTCAGACTCCTTTCTCATTAGTATTTGGAGTTGAAGCAGTTATCCCCGCGGAGATGGTTATCCCGACAGCCAGAGTCAGACATCAAAATCCCAAAGATAATACTCGAAGCCTACTTGAAGATCTAGATGCGGTAGAAGAACTCCGGGATTTGGCAAAGATCAGAATGGCATCCTATCAACAGAAGATAGCAAAGTCCTACAACAAGAATATCAGAGTTCAAAGATTTCAAGAAGGAGATTTGGTTCTCCGAAAAGCTTTTCAGAATACTACCAATCCTACGGATGGAAAGCTTGCACCAAAATGGGAAGGTCCTTACTTGATCGATTCAGAAGCAGGAAAGGGGGCATACAAATTGTCTACTTTGGATGGTGACTTGCTACCAAGGGCTTGGAATGCTATACATCTTAAAAAGTATTTCATGTAAGACTTCTATCCCGAGGATAACTGTTATGTTAAACAGTCAAGGTATGTACTCGAATTTATACTTTTATTCATTTTCAATATATTATTCTTCAAACAAGGTACTGACTTAAGCATCGGAGGGGTGTTAGCAAGGCTAACACCCACCCCTCACTTAGAGTTAACTGTTTTGTAGATATAAGGGCCTTCGTCGCCAGTTTCTAAAGGCCTTGTCGCCAGCATATTCCTAAGGTATAAGGGGTTTTCACCTCTTTTAAGGTTTAAGGGGTCTTCACCTCTTCTTAAAGTCGCCTGTAGCGCGTGTTTGTTCGGCCTTAGTTCGAGAGGCGGGGCCAGCACATGAAATATAGTGACTTGTTACCTCGTTATCCTCGGCTATTGGTTTGAATCTCAAGTTTTTGGTAGACGTACCATAATCTAAGGTTTAGGAGATTTTCATCACTTCTAAAAGGCTTTGTCGCAAGTTCGTTTATAAGGTTTAGGAGATTTTCATCTCTTTTAAAAGGCCTTGTCGCAAGTGCGTTTCTAATGGTTTAAGAAATTTTTCATCTCTTCTAAAGGGCCTTGTCGCCAGTTTATTTAGGCCTTGTCGCTAGAATTTCTAAAAATATTATCAGGATAATACTGATATTACAATTCTATCGCTATATCTCCAGGATTAGAGGAGCATCCTAAACAATAGTCTTATTGCAAGAATAAGATGGTCTAGACAATATCCAGGTTAATTGCTATATGATTCTGGTATGAGTTCATATTTGTAAATATTTTATAAGATGAATTTTATGACTTGGTATTGACTTATTGAATTAAACTTAAACTGTTATTAAAGAATTTCATTCCTAATAAACTCATTTTTTTCTCTAAAGATTTAATAAATAGGGATTTCGAAGGACTGATCTATTCTCGTAATGATGTCAACTTTAGTCGGTGCTAAATCATAAAATTTTGGTGCTACATGGAAAACAATTTATCATTAGAAAATTTAATAGCTGAAATTGGTAAAAAGCAGCTGCCAAATTTTAGGGACAATTGTTAGGGCCCAAATTTTATGGTCCGATCTATGCTCATGATCCTGAATATGTTTAGGATTCTCAAATAAGTTTAGTATCCTGAGTATTAATGCTAATAAATAGATATTTCTCTTTTGGTGTTGATTTATAATTGCAGATATTAATTGTCAATTTAATCCATGCGAAATACACGGTTGGTGGTTACATAAAACGTGTGGAATGAGTTATAACCGATGGGATTAAAGGCCAAGTAATGATTAATGGTCAAATATTGATTATTATGCTGAAATCTCGCACTTATAGTTAATATTAGCATGTGTGGGACCACATTTGACGAGTAACTTCCAAAAGAATCGGTCAAAGACGTGGGATGAACATTGAAGAACGTGGATAGACTCAAAAAAGAGTTCCCCAACGGCTATATTGGAAGACTCTTTCAGTTCCGGGATACTCGGAGATTATTGTGATCAAGGGTTTTTTCCCTCGTAATCATATCGTTGTGTTCGATCTTATTATCAACAAGTACTCCACCTCACGCACTAATTTGATCAAAAGTTGCTTTGCCAATTTTTGACTGAAACAATAATAATGATGTCTGCACCAGTCTAATCGTTCTATCTTTTGCAGGGATTCAAAATTCAAAATGACAGTTGTATTACATAAACACCCGCCATTTTGGGGGCAATTGTTAGGGCATAGAATTTATGCTGAGGATCCTCTATCCTTAAGTGGCTTATGGATAAATTATCCTTGAGATATGTTCCAGGTTGCGAAGGATTAAGGATCCTCGGTATTGTTTGTTTACTAACGGTTGTGTTTGAGTGGTGTTGTGATCAATAGGTATAACGGCTCTATTACCAAGTCCACCTTATTCCTCGCTACTGGACGCTTCTAGCACGTGGTTAAAAGACGTTGAAGGAGCTAGTGGGAAGAGTGGCGCATTTGAAGGATATTATGTTAGCTTTTATTTTCTTTATAACGAGATTATTGATCAGCTAGGTTACACACTTGTACTCTCGCACACTTTAGCAACTCTAAGAACTCTCTCTAGAAAAACACTCACACTTAGAAAATATTGTATTACTGATCATAATCTCCATCTTTGTAACCTGATTTTTTATTAATAAAGTGGTGATAGACGATTTGTCATCAACCGGAGTTTTTGTGTCGACGATCCGAACAAGATCAAGGGTTTTTCCTTGCAACAAATCCTTGTGTTTGCAACTATTACCTAATCGTTATTATCATCATAGCACTAGACCTCACCTTACAAATTTGCAAATTTGGTTACTTGATCATTAAATGATTTTTGACCAAAACATACATTATGTATTGTTTTATTTGTAACTTAATTATTTTGATCATCTCGTGTGTTACACGGGCTCTGAAACTGGTACTGTATATAAATTATTAGATATAAAACACATATTTATGTACACCTTTTGGTTGGACCAAAAGTTCTTAATATATATATATATATATATATAAGTGAAATGACTAAAATATCTTTTAAATTAAAAATTAACATAAAACACTCGAACACCCCTCTCCCCCTCTCATCCAACACGTTTTATTCAACACACTAGCGCATCTCTTCATGTTAGTTTGTTTTGGGTCAACATGGGTAATTTAAAAAATGAAATGGGTCAGGATGGACAAAAAAAATCTTCAAGAATGTCAGGGTGGTTGGAATTTATAACTGATTGTCTGACTTTTATTTTATGGGACAGGATGAGCCAAATTAATTCCAAACATGGGGCGTTTGGTTGGTATGCATTTATAGAAATTCAATTGGAATCTGAATTCCAAGGCCGCAGCCACTGCCATAAACCGCGACCCCCCGATAAGCTTGCAACGCTTATCCTCATGACAATACGCGCATTTATAATGCATAACTAACCGCCATTAAACGACTTATGTTAACCCCATTTTTACTAAGGCTGACAAATCGTGTCTTATCGAGTTTAACAAATAAGCCGGACCCCTCCGTTAATGAATATTATATTTATATGTATTTTCATCCAAGCAACAGCAAGAAAAATATGTGTGACCCACAACTAAAAAATGAAGAAATCAAAAACAGATATCTGTCTCCTCTCCCTGCATGAGTTCATACTTAAGTGTAGCAGCAGATGACCACTAGTTGTTATTATGAATACGAACACCAGCAAACAGTCGAAGACCCAACCAAGGCTCACAAAATCTTCAACCAGATTCAAAACCCAGACATCGTCTCATGGACCTGCCTGATGTCCATCTACTTACACCTCCAACGCCCCTTCGAGACCCTCTCTTTATTCTCCCGCATGATCACCTCATCCGGACGACTTTGGTTAATGGCTATGTTATTTGCGGTGATGTTGTGTCCGCACGCCAGCTGTTTGATCAAATGCCCGAGAGAAATGTTGTGCGAGGGCTCGAATTGTTTCGGGAGATGAGAATCGTAGGTGGGGACGGGGATCCTAGTCAGATCACCGTTGTTGCGGTTCTTTCTGGCTGTGCCGATATCGGCGCTCTTGATTTTGGTGGGTCCGTGCACGCGTATGCTAATAAGGTAGCTCATCTTGTTGCTGATGTTTCGGTCAACAATGCGTTGATAGACATGTACTCTAAAGGCGGAAACCTTGAGTCTGCGACAAACATGTTTGATAAAATGCCTGTAAAAGACGTCTTTTCATGGACGAGTGTAATTTCAGGGTTGGCACTGCACGGTGAAGGTGGATCGGCAGTGGAAATATTTAATAATATGACGCGTACCGCGTTATCTCCAAATGAAGTTATATTTTTGTCGGTTCTATCGGCTTGTGCTCACAGAGGGCTAATTAAAGAAGGGCGGTTATTATTTGACAAGATGGTCCATGGTTATGGTTTTGAACCGACAATCAAACACTACGGGTGCATGGTGGATTTGTTTTGTCGGGTGGGACATGTGCCCGAAGCAATGGAGTTGATCAAGAACATGAATTTGGAACCGGATGCGGTTATTTGGAGGTCGGTTTTGAGTGCCTGCATGGTAAAAAGAGACTTGCAATTAGCTGAAACAGCAGCAAAGAAGGTGCTCGAGTTAGAACCGTGTGATGATGGTGTGTACATGCTTCTCTGGAACCTATATCGGTCGACTAATAAGTGGGAAGATGCGCTAAGGACGAGGAAGTTGATGAGGAATCAAAATATTAAGAAACAACCCGGGTGTAGTTGGATTGAGATTAATGGTCTCGTTCATGAGTTTACTGCACAGAGTGCAATGCATGAGCTTGCCATTGATATGCAGACTGTTTTAAAAGTTCTTAGTGGTCAATCAAGATTTGTTCATGATGTTTTTATACTTTCATTTATCAAATGTCATATAAGTATTGCAATTTTTGTTCCTATTTTTCATATGTTGCATGTATGGAACCAACCCACTGTTCAAAGGTGGGTAACATGTTTGGAGTTTGAAGCGGATGAGGATGAGTGTTTATCTTTTTAAAGGAACTGGAATTGCAAATGGAATGGATTCTTTGAAAAATCCATAATGTGTTTGGCCGGTAAACTTGTTGTTGGAATTGGAATTCTCTTCCTCATATCCCCTACCCTTAAGACTAACAAATGACTTGAGTCGGGCGGATTCGCGTTGAAACAGGTCGATTAATAGAAGAGTTACTTTGTTTGACCAAAACAGGTTACGGGTTTCGGGGTGAATTTCGGTTCCAGACAGGTTTCAGGTCGGCATGGGTACGGATCACAACATTATTCAGATCGGAACTAGTTTCGGGTCGGGTCGAAACCCGTTCCTACCCGAAACCCTTCCCGAACCCGTGTCGAGCAAAACTTGTCCCAACCCCTAGTTGTGCCTAGCCAAAACCCGCTTCGACTTGAAACCCGAACATGTGCCGAGCCAAAATCCGTTCTAACCCAAAACCATTTCGACCCAAACCAAATTAAACATTCCAACGCTTATTTAACCTTTTAAAAAGTAGAAGGATTCTTGAATTACAATGAACATGAGATTTGACTGGAATTAGTTTCAAATTCCATTTCCTTTCATATCCAAGCGAGCACACCATATCAGGTGATTTAAATTTTAGTTCCTTCAAATTCCTACGAATTTCGTGAAATGAACACAACCGTATGTTCTTATAACAAGGTGGTTATATAAGACATTAACTTGTCAAGTGATTTAAATTAACCTTTTGTTCTTATAACAAGGTGGTTATTCAAGACATATTAACTTGTCATTGATTTAAATTTCAATTCCTTCGAATTTAATGAATTTCATGAACGCACACTTAACAAGATGGATATTCAAAAATCAAAATATAATTAATATTTCCTAGAATCATAACCACACTAATTAATGTTTTATATAATCATAATTAACAATTTCCTTTCAAATGATTTAAAAGCCGATTTTGACCACAATTAATTATTTATAACTGATTTTGTGTTTCCTTTTTTAATATGATTATTATTTTAGCAATTCAGTTATTTGTATAACAGTTTCTCATTCCATCATTTATACATACTTTCCTATATCTTATGGTTTTACAGAAAACAAGATAAATAATTCTTATGATATCTACATAAATATAACGTTTGAAACATTTTTCACACGTGTGTAACACGGGCAAGTATCCTAGTGTATATTAAACAAGTTTATATACTGGAAACAAAAGTAAAATGAGGGATGTTAGAGCATTCTCATCCCGTCATTCATCCTCATCTCTATAATTGTACTACAAAACACTACATTTCTCTCTAATGTTCAATTAAATAATATTTTTTATACCTTTATCATTACAGTTTTCTCTCTCATCTACTCACAACCAATTCAACAAATAATAAAAAATAAATATTGACAAACAAAGTTTTCTCAAATTTACAAAAATAACTACATTTTCTCTTTTCACCCTATAATTTATTTTACACTCATAACCACATAATACCTCACTATATAATTTACAAACTCTCATCACATAAATTTAGGGGATGGGTTGGGAATGCTCTAAATTTATGTGAGAAGAGTTTGCAAATTATAGGGTGGGTTTTGAGTGTGAATTTTAGGGTGGATAAAGAAAATATAGTGATTTTTTGTAAATTTGAGGAAACTTTGTTTGTCCCTATTTATTTTTTATTATTTGTTGAATTGGTTGTGAGTAGAGGAGATAGAAAACCGTAATGAAAAAAGTATAAAAAGTATTATTTACTTGAACATGAAAGAGATATGTGATGTTTTGTAGTGTAATTATAGAGATATGGACGGAGGACCGGCTAAGAATGCTCTTACATGTTGATGGTGAAATAATGTGATGTGCCAAATATTTGAATATTGCATTTACTTATTTGTGTTGAAATAAGTCAGATTATCAGGTATCCCACAAGATAACGTTTCACTATTTTCGTTTTGTTTTTTCTTTTTTTTTTTGTTTTTTATTTTTTATTTTTTTTAGAGGGGGGGGCTAGTTTTATAATCCAACCAATGCACTCGACTAGCAAGATGCTAGGCAAGATAAAACGAACACACATGATTACAACCACACAATTTATATTTTGATGTCTTAATTTAAATCATCGAGACTCTTGTGTTGTTGAAGGAGGTGTCATTTCTTGTTTTTTCATAGGCACCAACACGTCGTGATTATCACCATATGAATTGCCTTTTGCATAGTCTTCACATTCCCAAAATTGAGATGAATTTTGAGTAGATCTCGAATCCCAAAAGCATACACTTAAGGTATTCCATACCAACTACTAACGAGTTGTTATATTATTAAGGCCACATGGCAGGATATTAACACATGTTTTGATGATTCTCATTCTCTGATTACCGTCGTTTGAGTCATGCAAAAACCTAAATAACCTATGTAGATAGGGTAAATAAGGTATCGTATCCACCAGGAGTATGTGGTCAATGTAATCGTGTAACAGATTTCTAATATTATGAAGTAGCAGATTTTAGTGCTGATCACACAAGCAAATGGTTTGAATTGAGAATTAAGCAAGTAAGCAAGTAAACAACTTTCAATCAATTAATAAAAACAAATCACACCCGGGACTTCAAGTAAGTAATTAACAGTAATCTCATGCAACCTAATAGATTAATCATTAATGGTTAACTACAGATTGATCAACTAGACAAAACCTTAGGCAACAATAATCACTTTACACACGGCACTGGTTATCAAACGGTCTCTGCCAGTGTGACTCAGTTAAGGGCAATTATATGTTTTATCGTATTCAATCTAATCAAAAAACCCTATGATCAGTTATTATAGCAACTAGTAACTAATCGTTCAGATCAACGTAAACCTAAACCGATTGAACACACATAAATACCAAACATCAATAATCATAGATTAACCATAAACAATTATACATAAATGTTCTTAGTCACATGAGAAAACTGAAATCATTACAAACTTTACATTCCCTTGTGAGATTCTAGGAGATCAGCCGAGCCTCGACATTATGGAATCGTCAATAATGATGAAATGGAACATGTATGTGGTCTCGGTACGAGCTGGAATGATGGAATCGCCTCCTCTAAGCTCTGGAAATCGCCTTGGTTGATAAAAACGAAGTTAGGGTCGAGAATGGTGAATATTGATATAAAACCCTAGCTGCCCGTCTGCACACCCCATCGCAATACGCGATGGGGTCTTCGTTGGTCCATAGCGTATCGCGATGGACCCTTTGGTCAACATTTCATTAAACACCCATCGCGATAGGCGATGGGTCTCTAAGCATGCCCATCGCGCATCGCGATGGGACATGTCACCAACATATATATTTTGTCTTCTCGTTATGCGTGCTAGACGTCCCGGGTCTTCAATACATGCATCAGCAGGTCCAAATTAAGTATTTTAACGCCTGTGACCTGAAAGACAATAATGCACGTATGAAGTATCGAAGTTCCTACAATAAACGATTAAAACTAATAAATAAACGAACTAAAACATATACAAATTAACCAACCATCACATCCCCACACTTATCTTTTGCTTGCCCTCAAGCAAACTCTAAAGGAAACATCAACCTCCATCATAGGTATGTAAATTATCGCCGTTAATACTAGTAAGGTTTAAGGTCATACCCAGTTTCCCAGACTGACACTTTCTAGATTGACATCCCACAAATAAGGTTAAATGATATAATAAAACAATAGAGCCGCCCAGACGAGTGTACTTTGTTTCCGGTTAAGGCACACATGCTTATACCCTCATAATATAATAACTCTCCTCTCAGTTTAATATCTAGACTAGAAAAAGATGTGCTAGTATCACTCTGCTCTGAGTACCAAGTATCAACAACTGTCCACCCATATAACTGCTTTGACACAAATGCAAATCAAGAGGACTTAAAACAGGTTGTAACGGGGCTAGGTGTAAGGATATGGAAGGGAATTTTTTTCAAGTAGCTCAAACGATCCGATCCAACTTATTACAAAACAACTAAATAAACAATAATAACATAACACTGATTTCATCTTTTTTTTAACACAAACAAACTTCTAATTACATAACTATATATAAACATACATCTTTCTAGCTTTTTGCTATTTTTTTAAGCATAATAAACGTGATGCTTAATACTAGAACAAATAATACAAATAAACCTATTAAGCCGGATCGTCTTGCAATATAACATCGGGGTTAATCGAATGAAATAATAGGTCCAAAAATGTGTTCTAAGGGAACCAACGCCCCTCAGATTACCCATGCTCATATATATAACGTATGAGGCCCAACCCCCAGTACTCACACTCTCACTCGTCCAGACGAGGCTTATCCTAATTGCCTCTATCACTTTTGCATTCATGCCAAACTAAGATCTTGAAACCCATGAGACAACCAAGTTACTCTCGATGAAGGCACTCAAATGACATGTGTGTATACTATATATTATATGCATATTATATATATGAGGTCAAACTCACACATGTACCGGAGGAATTAGGTTACCGACATAAACATGTGTACATGTCCCCATGACTCGTTATCCCTCCTAAACGACCCCATTTTCAACTTCTCATTTTGAAAAAATTTGTGAGTAAGACTATCGAGAAGATAAAAAACCAACCATGACCAGAAACCTATAACTTGGCATTAATGGCAATAATTAACAATTAACAACTTTTGGTTTCCGAACACTCTTTGAGGTACCATCGGGCTAAATTTTCAAATTTCCCTCATCCCCACACTTGAGGTTTACATTGTCCTCAATGTTAAGGTATGTAAACAATTAATGAACATTTTAGGGACGGGGTTGAAATTGAAATTGACGGTTAAACAATTTAAAACTCGGGGCTCAAAGGTGATGGTTTTAATAGCAATTATACGATTACACTTTTAACATTGAAACTAATAAAAATAAAATAGATTATGAAACTGAAATCATCTGATAGCAACGACACTGGAATGGACCAGTCGGCTCGCGAACTCTGGTAAACACTCGTACACTCTCGTCTCAACCAATTACCAAAACTGACAACCGATCCTGCAAAATCTCGAGATGTGTAGAAGCAAGTTTCTCACAAGTGTAAGACATGTCTTTTAATAGTTATGAAAATGATTTTCTGTTAATATTATTAAAACAAATATCGAGCCGAATTAAGCCGTTTCATAATAAATTTTGTTAAACAAGTTAAAAATGTTAAAAGACCTAACTCACTTTCGTAGGAATCACGATTACATTTAGTGTATGCAACAAGCCCTTTACTCCTCCCGGTAGCCCGGAGGACAAGTGGGGTCTCATGAGGGTTTATAGTGAACAACACCCACAATGTTCAGTTACAACATAATATACAAATAAATAAAACACAACTGACATCAAAATATATAAATACATATAATCCCAACCATTTAAATAAAAAGAAGGAACAACGAAGAGGGAAGAAGAAGAAGAAGAAGAAGAAGAAAGGTCAATTAAAATAAAAAAATATATATATAGCAGATCATCCACGGCCCATCGTGATACGTGATGGGTCAATTGAGCAGTGATAGCGTATCGCTACCCAATTATTTCTCAATTAGAGCTTGATCCCATCACGATACGCGATGGGGTGGGGACGGACGTCATCGCGTATCGCGATGACGTCATCCAAGTCAGGGGTACCAATTGCTTAGCGATACGCGGTGGGTATGGTACTAAGACCATCGCGTATCGCTATAAGTCTTGTTAAGAGAACGTTTTTCGCGAAAATGGGTCCGGAAATTTTCCGACCCGACCACTTTTCGGCATCCCGACATCACCCTAAACACGTTTCCGAACTCAAAACGCAGTTTTCGTACCTGGAAAGACGTCTAAATGACCAGACTCTTATTGACCTTCAAGAACTTCCAACTCTTCAAACAAGCTTCCCCACACTTTGATGTTTGCTATGATGGTACTTAAAATACGATTAGTAAAATAAAAACTACAACTAAAACAAAATGAAAACTAAAAATATACAAAATGTACAATTACCACCCTTTTGAAACTTGTATGGCATTCAAGGTGGGCGTCTGGCCCACTCCCGTGCAACCTTCTCATTATAAGCACGCTTTTCTTCAATAATTTGTTTCTAGTCATCTGATAGGCCACGATCTGGCCCGAACATCCTAAATCTCCACTCTCGATCATTTTGGTTTGGTGGATGTCTCACTTTCTTCTTCCTACCTTTCTCTTCCATCTTCTCACTCTGTTGTTTTTCAAATCCCTTCTTATCTATCCTGTCAATCACAAAACATTCCTCTTTTGTGTGATCCCTGTCCAAGGATACACACTTGTCAACAAGAGGGTTAATAGCATTGTCAAACAATAATAACCGTTTATCACGGTCTCCACACTTAACTCCCAACCCCCCCCCCCTAGCATAATCAATTACCGCATGTGTCGTGGCAAGGAATGGCCTGCCCAATATGACTTGTGGTTGTGTATGATTGACACGTTTAGCATAGTCAAGTACAAGAAAGTCAACAGGGTAGAAAAACTCCTCCACCTTAACCATTACATTAGTCACCATGCCCCGAGGAAGTGTATGAGTTTGGTCTACCAACACCACGGTGGTGTTTACCCTTTCTAACGGGCCAAATTCATACTGATCATATATACTCCCAGGCATGATACTAACACATGCTCCAAGATCTAGAAGTGTCCGATCAGTTTTAAATTTCCCAACTTGAATTAATAAAAGCGGCACTCCCGGGTCTTGGAGTTTACTTGAGGTGGTATTATTCTCCACTTCCTCATCTCTCATGGTGGTCAATTTACCATTTAAACATTTTTCAGATGTGCAATTTTCACAAAAAGACATTTCATATGTTTTTGGTTCTGCTTAATTTTGGAAAATTGATTCATTTTGACCGACACAATCACTCTCACCACTAACATCTTCCACCACCCCCTCAACAAACTGTGGTGGTGAATCAACTTCAACACCAGAAATTACAAAATGAGGTAAAATACATACAGCATTGATGTGCACATTGTTTCCCTTCTTGGAGCTTGAGTAGTAATGGTTCGGGTTAACTGTAGTATCGCTCGGGAGTTGACCTGCGCTATTTTGTAACTTTGCTACGTCTTCAGCGAGCTAACCAATCTGCTTTAACATTGTCTCTGAAGATTTATCTCGTAACTCGAACTGTTGCTTCGTTTCAGCCTTATGCTCAGTCATAACTTTCAACAATGCATCCAACTTTGAGTGAACCGACTCATCCGCATTTCCTGAGGACCCCCTCTGTTGGTTCTGATTACCCGATGAATTTCCACCCCGGTTACCGTCTCTGTTATACCCCTGATTATGATCATACAAACCCTACTGCTGCTGATAACCAACCTGGCGGTAATTACCATTCAATCTGTTCTGGCTCGATCCCTGAAAGTTTGGGTTCAACTGTGTCGACGCGTTCCCATAACGGAAATTCGGGTGATTCCTCAAGCCCGGGTGATAGGTGTTCGAATTCAACCCTTGACCCTTGGAATCCCCGTAAGCATAATTAACTTCCTCGGGTTCATCCTCCTCGTCGTCGTAAAACTCGGGGCAATTTTCTGCTTTATGCCCGAGTTTACCACAATCTTCACAAACCAGGAATTTCACTCCAACCTTCCCGACTTCTTTCTTCTTACCCTTTCTGTACCCAGCCAGTTCACGTTCTAATTCAGCAATTCGTTCAGACTCACTCGTGACTGACTTAACTGACCCTGGAAGAAGTACCATGTCTTCGTCTTTTAGCTGCTGCTTCTGCCTTTGAATCTTCACATATAAACTCCAAAAAAATCCCAATCATCCTCGTCAGGTTGATTCAGCAGCTGACCGTTACACGAGGCTTTCAGATGCTTTCGGTCCTCATATGTAAAACCATCTACAAAGCATCTCACCAGTTCCCACAATTCAATCTGGTGGTGTGGGCATTTTCTGATCATTTCCTTAAATATGGTAAGCGCTTCATGAAATAATTCGCTCGATAACTGTGAAAAATGGAGAATTTCCATTCGGACCTCGCTCGTCTTCGACTGCGAATAGTACTCGTTTAGAAATATTTGCTGCATCTCAGCCCAGTTCCTAATACTGTGCATCGGTAGTGAGTTAAACCGGTGCTTTGCTTTGTCTTTTAATGAAAACTGGAATAACCGCAATCGAACCTCGTCCTGATCATAAGTACCATAACCAATCGACCCGCAAATAGCCGAAAAATCGGACAAATGAGAATACGGATCCTCGAAACCCATCCCATGAAAATGTGGTACGATGTTAATGTATGATGGCCGGGACTTAAAACTCTGCTGTCCCGGCACTCGTTCCTGTGGGACCAATAGGGATGCTCCATCTGAGATAGCCGGTCTGAACCAACTGTTAACACCCTGAACTGGGGCTACAAATTTCCTCATTCGCCCCCGAGATTTACCAAACCGCCCCTATGAACCTGAATATTCCGAACTCTTTCGGGCCTTTCTGCCCGGTTAACTCTGTTCCGACCAATACCATTACCTCCGTTGTTCCTGTTTACCGCTTCATCCCGTCTCTGATTCACTGGCTCTTCCGCTTCCTCATCCCAATTATTATCCCCCTCGTTCTCTGGCTCAAAAACCTCGTTCTCGGGCTCAACTGCCTGATTCCTTCTAACCCACCATTCTACCTCATTCTCAACCTCAAAACCCTGGTTCACATCATTATCTTCCCCTTCTTCTTCATCTTCTGTCGGAATGCTAGGATGAGCATCATCAAGATTAATCTGAACTCTGCATTTACGGGTGGTATTTGGGGCTGACGGTCCAGTCTGGTCAAGGTTTCGGTTTTGGTTTTGGTTTCGGGTTCTAGAAGCATAAGCTGAGTTATTCTGGTTTTCTTGGGTGTTGAAATTTAGCGGTGGAGGTATGTTGTCTAGGTGAAACGTGTTATTTTATGGGAGTGGTTGTGGGTCTTGGTTTTGGTTTTCAGTTTCATTTTGGTTTTGGTTTTGGTGTTGGTTTTGGTTCTGGTCTTCCATTTATGAGGTTATGTTCGGAGCTCGGTTCTACTGAGCTAATCTCTCAATTTCGGGCTCGAAAACTAGCGGTGACTGTCTGCCCGAATGGCGGGTGTGCATAAATCTGTTATCTGCACAAACAACACACCTCGCGTAAAATAGAAAAATAAAATTTAAATTAAAACTGAAAACTAAACTAAAATTAAAACGAAAATAAACACAAAAAATCAATTAACAAGAAAAACACTAAGCGCACTAACTCCCCGGCAGCGGCACCATTTTGATGATCGTCGTTTGAGTCATGCGAAAAACTAAATAACCTAAGTAGATAGGGTAAATTAGGTATCATATCCACCATGAGTATGTGGTAAATGTAATCGTGTAACAGATTTCTAATATTATGAAGTAGCAGATTTTAGTGCTGATCACACAAGCAAATGGTTTGAATTAAGAATTAAGCAAGTAAACAAGTTTTAATCAATTAATATAAACAAATCACACCCGGGACTTCAAGTAAGTAATTAACAATATTCTCATGCAACCTAACAGATTAATCATTAACGGTTAACTACATACTGATCAACTAGACAAAACCTTTGGCAACAATAATTGCTTTACACACGGCACTGGTTATCAAACGGTCCTTGCCAGTGTGACGCAGTTAAGGGCAATTATATGAATTATCGTATTCAATCTAATCAAACAACCCTATGGTAAATTATTATAGCAACTAGTAACTAATCGTTCAGATCAACGTAAACCTAAACCGATTGAACACACAGAAATACCAAACATCAATAATCATAGATTAACCATAAACAATTATACATAAATGTTCTTAGTCACATGAGAAAACTAAAATCATTACAAACTTTACATTCCCGGGTGAGATTCTAGGAGATTAGCCGAGCCCCGACATCATGGAATCGTTAATGATGATGAAATGGAACATGTATGTGGTCTCGGTACGAGCTGGAATGATGGAATCGCCTCCTCTAAGCTCTGGAAATCACCTTGGTTGAACGAAGTTAGGGTCGAGAATGGTGAATATTGATATAAACCCCTAGCTGCCCGTCTGCATACCCCATCGCGATACGCGATGGGGTCTTCATTGGTCCATCTCGTATCGCAATGGACCCTTTGGTCAATATTTCATTAAACACCCATCACAATAGGCGATGGGTCTCTAAGCATGCCCATCGCGTGTCGGGATGGGACATGTCACCAGCATATATCTTTTGTCTTCTCGTTATGCATGCTGGACGTCCCGGATCTTCAATACACGTATCAACAGGTCCAAATGAAGTACATTAACGCCTGTAACCTGAAAGACAATAATGCACGTATGATGTATCGAAGTTTCTACAATAAACGATTAAAACTAATAAATAAGTGAACTAAAACATATACAAATTAACTAACCATCATTCTCCTTCACATAATAGACACCAACGTATTTCCTCTACCGCGGTCCATTTATATAGGGAGTTTGAAGTGACAATATGTCCCATCCCCGTTTTCCATCCAAATAGGTTGACTTTAAGAGGGGCCCATTTATTCCATTCCATAACAAAAATTGGAGCATCCATGGTACTTTCCTACAATTTAGCCAAACCGGTTTGGTGGAAAATCGCTTGTCTTCATTCAGATTCCACATCCACTAATCTTTTGTTTCCTGAAAAACAATACCTTGTAATAACAATGCACTCTTAGAGCTTCGACACTTTCGATGGGGGGGATAGTTCCGCCACCCATGCCCAGTTCCACCTAACCATTGATGAGCCATACATTTTTTTATCTCTAATAGAGCATCGTGTATAATGGTGTATTGCGTTTATAGATTATACCTCACGAATATTTTCCCTTCTAAACTAAATAAACATGTCATAGATCACTAATTATTCACTTTCCTGTTACACTTCAGTTATTTTATATCTATAACACAATTAAATTAGTCACTTTCCTTTAAACTCTATTTATCTTATATCTATACATTTTTGTAAAAATAAATATTTACATATGATATTATACTATCATACATTGTTAAAGTATATTCCAAAACATACTTGGTGAAATCCAAAAATGAACAACAAAGTGTGTTTGTTTAAGATTGAAAAGAATATAATTTCAAATGTTATCATTCACATATTATACTCTGTATATTGTTGAAGCTTGTAAATAAAAAAAACTCAAATATGCTTCCATTTTTCTTGGAGCGGTTGAAACGGGTGATCCATGAGTTGCGGGAATTGAGGTTGGTAAGTTTGTTCTTGGTAGGCTTGAGTTGTGTAGTTAGGTGCGACTTGTGAGCATGATTTGGGCTTGATTGCAAAAGTGAGTTGGGGACAAGCATCGCAGTAATGATCGGGTCTCCACAATTGAAACAAGCTCTCAGTTGAGGAGGAGTTTGAGCAAAAGGCCTGGCACGGTTATGGGGATTAGGCAAAGCAAACCTTTGTAACATTCGTCATTTTTGGTTTATTTGTATTTGTATTTGTATGGAAAACCCAATCTGTTTTGGTCTTTCAGATATGTCGTTATTAATGAAATATTGGGTTTTATGTTCGTTTATGTTATACAAGTGTTGGATCAAGAAAACATCTTTTTCGGTGCATTAAAACACCTCTTTATGACTAAAAACGACTTAAAACGAACTTCGGGGGCCTAAATCGTCAATTATCAAAAGCTGGAATCAATCCCCCCCCCCCCACCAAGGGCTCTGCGTCGCGCGACCACTTTCCTCATGGTGGCCGCGCAGCGCCTAGCCGCGTTTGCAGGTCAATTTCATTTTTGTTTGTTGTTTTGTGCATTGTTGACCATTTTAACCTATCACATGCAACTTTACCCCATATGAATGAACCATATTTCTACCACCATAAAAGCATTGTCCCTTTTAACATTTTTTGGTTGCTCTTCTTCTTCAAAATCTCTCTCAATTTAAGATCCAAGTGTTCATCTTTAACCTCTTGTTAGTTTGACTACTTAAAGTCAAGCTAATGCTAACCTTGTTCTAACTTATTTTTGTTACTTAAAGCTTGATGTTGCAACATATATGTATATATATATAATATACACCCATTTTTTCCTTCGGCTTTCACTTCTCCGATCACGGTCGGTTGAAGTGTTGTGCTACAAGGCAAGGCTATATGAAGGACTATTGTAGTCCTTGTATTATGCTTTAATTCGTACTTTAGTTTATGCTTTAATTTTGTTTATTCTTATCAATATTGTTTAGTCCTTACTTACTTTTAGTTTCCAAATCATTTTTAATAAGTTCTATGGTATTGGGTATGTGGCCACCATTTTCAATTTCATCCCGAGTCAAGAGCCGAACCATAACCGAACTTTTGTTTAATACTTTATTGTTAACATATTGTATGCAAGATTTGAGTTTTTTTTTATTTTTAAGTATATATTAATGAGTTCTATGGTATTGTATATGTGGCAACCATCCTTGGTTTTATTCCGAGTCAAGGACCGAACCAAAACCGAACTCTTGTTTAAATGCTTTATATATAAAATGATTTATTAATATGTTACAAACAAGATTTGTGTATTATAGTTTCTAAATTCATTTAAATTAGTTCTATGGTATTGGGTATGTGGCAACTATCCCGGTCTTATCCTGAGTCAAGGACCGAACCAAGACCAAACTAAACCGAGTTCACTCGCTTAAGACACACTAGTGTGTTTTGAGCCACCGAATCTCATATTTTCTCTAAAACTATTTTATAAACTAATTTTTAATATGTTTTCTCAAAACACTTGGTAAGTTGGATCTAACTTGATCTTATAACAAGTTTGGACCGACAAAACCAAACACTCGCTTAATGGATGTCGAGGTTCTTCTTAATAGAACTACACACTTGGTTAGGCTTCTTTTGATTTCATTGAGTTATCTCATAACATTTTGGAGTCTCGGCTTCGAGCTTGATCAATTATCAAGACTCGAACTGACAAATCCGAACACTCATAAAATCTCGTTTTGGTAAATATTTAACTTTGCAATATTGTAATTATACCTAAATATTTACTTAACAAAGGTTAAGTAAAAAAATTAATAAATAGAATATCGAGACCCGACTTCGAGTAAACTTACTTTTCAAAAATCATTTCTTTAATTCCTTATGTATTTACATTTTAGTCTTCAAACTTTGATTATATATTTTACTTGTCAAGTTATTTTACTTAAAAGCTTTTAAAACCATCCACTAACTCAAGAGCCAAGACCCACTTTAATCTAGGTCTTGCCCGTTGAACTTACCCTCCCCGTTTTATCGCAAACTATCCTTCAAGTTGCTTATTTCATGTGAGTACATTTCATCCCCCGTTTTCCCTTTTATACTTTGGGGGTAACATGCATACTTATCCAAAACAAGAACGATTTATAATACTCTATCTTCAAATCACAAACTTTAGGGTGTAAGATACTTAAAATACTTGCTCTATTGTGTGTTATATGTTTCATATGCTTTACGTGCACGAGTGTTTATTTTATGTTGTTGAGAAACGCAATAAGTATGATCATACGCACCCCTAACTATTTAGCCTTGTGCAAGTAGCATAGGGCATCATTATCCGAGTATGTCGGTTGTTACCGATTAGAAAATATCCTCATTTACATATGCTTTGTATACCATGATTGATGCTTTTATTTATAGTCTCATATTCGTTTGTGGATTTTGCTCATATTATATATACTCAAAACTATGAAATTGCTCACCAACATACGTGTTGACAAATATTATTTTTTGCATTGTTACAGGTTTGATTATTGGTTGATTGGAGTTTGAGGATGCTATTTTATTTTGAGACCGTTTAAGTTATTAGAAGAATGAACAATTTATTTCTTATGTTTGATGTTATTTTATATGAACAAGTGGTGTTATTTGGTTGATTGAATGAAGTGAATGAGTTGTTTAAATATTGTCACTTTAATAGTGTCTTGTGTTCTTGGGCAATCCATTGCACCCCGGCATGTTCCGCCACCTTTGGTCGGGGTGTGACAACCTTGGTGGGCGATTTGTCCACAGGAGGCTTCATGACACATGTTGCTAAGGTGACCTGTTGGTACATGATGTCAGTAGTTCAGTGTCTAGTGTCTGTAATCGAGTTAGTAATGAATTATATTTGTATTAAGCGAAGTTAGCCAACAAGTTCGCTGATATGGGCGAACTTGTTAGATAAGCGAAGTTAGTGACAACTTCGCCAGAACATGCCAGGCGAAGTTGTCGTGTTATATATAGATTAGGTTACGGCTGAGTTAGTAGTTAATCAGTTATTCATTGTTAATCGAGTTGTAACGAGTCAGAGAGTTTGTGTAATCAGTGATCATTGTATCACGTGTTTTCGGTTGCAATATAACGAGTCTTTGTTTATTGTAACGTGTGTTTAATCGTGTTAACTCGTATCGTCTTCTACGCTCGTAACGTCTTACGTAGGGATTCCGCACCTACGTAGAATGAGATATTCCGTGTCGATCCGGCTGGGAACCTACAATTGGTATCAGAGCTTTTGCTCGTGATTGTGTGGTTCGGGATTATCACGCGGGTGTAGAAATCGTTCCGTTTGACTATTCGCGGGACGAGTTTACCGAGTTTTTGTGTCCTACTCACCTCCCACTATCAAAAACAACCCATAACACCTTCACATACCTCGCAAAATCCAGAAATCAAACCTGCAAAATCATCGTGTTCATCAGGCGAAGTTGCCGCTACTGTTCGTAGGGTTTCGGCGAAGATATAAGGTTAAGCGAAGTTATCCACAACTTCGCCTACCTCTCAAGTTCGCTTATCTCAAGCGAAGTTATCCAGAACTTCGCCTACTTCACAAGTTCGCTTTATCTACAACTTCGCCGAATCAGGGGAATTTAAAAAGGGGAGCGAAGTTAAGAATCAGCGAAGTTAAGACTTAAGCGAAGTTATCCACAACTTCGCCTACAGTACTGTTAAGAATAAAATTTTTATTTTTTGAGTTTCTTTGTGTTTCGTGAAAGATGACTTCAATAAATATTATGGAACTGGTGAAGATGGAAGTGGAAGCGGGTTCAGCTACTAAGGCACCGAAGATGCTTAAGAGTACCGATTTCGTGGCTTGGAAGGATCGGTTTGAACAGTATGTTAAATACCAAGATGCTAAGATGTGGGTGTGCATTCAAGATGGTTACATTCCACCAACTGCCTTGTATGAGGGTCGTGAACAGATAAAGAAATACAATAAGATGGAAGTAGAAGAAAAGAAAATGTATGAGGCTGAAAGCAAAGCTCATGCAGCGATAACTATGGCTCTTCCACAAGAGATTCTTCACACCTTCAGGAAGTATAAAAGTGCTAGAGAACTTTGGGAAGGGCTTGAAAGCCGATTTGATGGTAATGTGGGGATTCGTGCATCAAAGATTAAACTACTTAAAACCCAATTCTCGGTGTTCAAGTACTTGAAGAATGAATCACTTGATGATATCATCACTAGATATTATCATCTGATGATAGAACTAAGAAATTATTCCATTGCTTACAAAGAAGATGAGATCGTGGAAAAGCTTCTTGATGCTCTCCCACCGAAATGGGAGATGTACACTGTCTTGATGAGAGAAAACAAAGAGTTTGCCGACTATGACTTGGAAACAGCAGTCAACAAATTACGAACTTTTGAACTTAACATGGTTCGAAAAGAGACACCAACTGATCAGGTTCAGGATCCAGGAATGTATGGTGCAAAAGTTAACTCAAGTTCAGGTTCGAAGTCTGAATCATCTGCTTACTACTCAAAGGGAGACTCGGGCGCTAACCCAACACATGAAGGTCATGTATCTCTCAACATGAATGGTGATGTGTGTTTTGTAGCTGGTGGATCAAATGCTTCTAAACCTCAAGCAAACAAGAGTAGTTTTTCCTCAAGTGTTCCAAACATCAACTACTCAAAGATGCCCATGAGTGTTAAATCTGCTGAACAGCAGTTTGCTCTCTATGCATCTTTCATTGCTTCATATGAAAATTACATTAAGGGTAAGATTGTTGATCCTGCAACTTTGGACGAAGACTATGATCAGATCGATGCTGATGATCTGGAAGAGATGGATCTGCAGTGGCAGATGGCGATGATTGTGAGAAGAGTTAAGAGGTTTATGAAGAAGACTGGTAGGAAGTTTGTTGGTGAAAGACCAGGTTTTGACAAGTCAAAGGTGCGGTGTTACAACTGTCAACAGAATGGCCACTTTGCGAAGGAGTGCACAAATGAACGTGTAGAACGCAGTCAGACCAGGTCTACACAGCAGAGTGGTGGAAGTAATGAGAATAGAGCCATGATATCCAGACAGAATGAAGAGTACAACTGGAATCTGCATGTTGAGGAAGTGTTCGAACAGGCCAATTTAGCGAACATCGAAACTGCAGGAAGTGAGAAAGTAACTGGAGAAAATGAAGCTTACATGGCAGAAGTGGCAGACCAGCTCACCGAGGTAAGTACTAAACTCCCTTGTACGAAATGTGAAAATCTGTCTGAACAATTGACAACTATAACTGATCAGTTTGTTAGTTTGGATGCTCAATTTAAAACATTAAAAGAAGATCATCATTTCACTAAAGCTAGAGAAAACAGTTATAAGGTAAAAATAAAAGCTAGTGAGAAAGATATTAGAAGTCTTAAAGCAAGTCTAGCTGAGAAAATTCAAGTAATTGATCTTAGCTATGAAGTGTTAGAAGAGAAAACCAAACTAATAGCTGAAAGGGATAAACAGATAGCTGATCACCAGGTGAAAGTGGTGGAACTAAATAGAAAACTTGAGCAATTTAGAAATTCCTCCGCTATACTTGATCACCTCGTTAGTGATCAAGGTTCCCCAGTTAAAAGGGGAGGAATTGGATATCATGAAGTTCCACCACCTTACAATCATAACTATACTTATGATCCTAGTAATCAGAAATCTGTTGATGTTGATTTTGGTCAGACAGTTCCGGTTAAGGTTACTATTAAAGAACCAGAAGTTAGTAAAGGCGAAACAAGTAAGCCTGTTTCGAGTGTTAAGATTTCGGTTCCTAGTCCTGTCTCAACAAACTCTGACAAGTCATCCGAGTCGAAAGAGACAAAAGAAGAGGCAGTATTACCAAAACGTGGAGAGGAACATATATCAAATGAAAAGAATTCTCCGCTAAACCCGTATGTCCCACCATATGTGAGACAAACGGGCAGTAATGCAGCCTCAACATCTAAAACAACTATTGAAAAGAAAGTTGAACACAGGAGTTGTTTCAGATGTAATCAATTAGGACACCTAATTGCTGATTGCCCTCTGAAGCAGAGATTCAGAGGTATGAGGCCTTCAAAAACTGAGAACAGAACTAATAGTAAGTACAATAATGGTAAAAATGAAAACTCATCAAAGTTCAGAAATTGGACTAATCCAGGTTTTCAAAGAAAACGATCTCAGTTTTTCCCTGTTTACAACCAAATCTTTAGTAATAAATCATTTAATTCACGATGGTTTGGATGGCCTCATAGTCAATCTACAAGAAGGTATCCTTTTAGGACTTACAGAAATCATTCTTATACTAACTTTGGACAGCCAAAGTACGGGATGTATCGACCCAAGACCAATAGGTCTTGGGTCCCCATATTTTAATCCTCTGCTTTAAGCGTGCAGGAACAGTTGAACAGGGCTGCAAACAATCTATGGGTTGTGGATAGCGGCTGTTCCCGGCACATGACGGGTAACAAGAATTTGTTACACGAATGGAAACCTGTTCAGGGAGGAATAGTGAGTTTTGCTGGAGAAAGTGGTGGAAGGATTACTGGAATTGGGACGGTGACTAATTATCTGTGACAAAGATTACACTGTGCACTTTACCAAGAATGAAGCGATTGTACTGTATCCTGGTTTCAAGATACCAGAGGATTGGATAGTAATGAAGGCTCCAAGAGAGAAGAATACGTATATTATGGACATGAGGTCGACTGAGATGGCAACAGAAGAATCTTGTCTTCTGTCAGATGCAATCAGAATCGAAAGTCAACAACAGGTGGATGTCAGTTTCTTAGAGGCAGATTAGTGTCATGGCAGTGCAAGAAGCAGACCTCAGTCGCCATTTCAACCTGTGAAGCAGAATACATGGCAGCATCGAACTGCTGCTCCCAGGTTCTTTGGATACAACAGCAATTGCGCGATTATGGTCTGAATTTCACTCATACTCCTATTTGCATTGATAACACTGCTGCTATCTCAGTAACTAACAATCCCGTAAAGCATAGCAAAACTAAACATATTGACATCCGTCATCATTTTATACGGGATTGTGCTGAGAAGAAACTGATTGTGCTCGAAAAGGTTGATACATTAGATAATTTCGCTGACTTGTTTACTAAAGCGTTTGACAAAAATCGTTTTCAAAACCTTGTTGAGCTGAACGGGATGATCAATCCCGAGTAACCGTGTTTTTCGTCTTTGTTAAAAAAAAAAAAAAAAAAAAAAAAAACGTCACTATCGCTTAGAATTATGTCGGTTGACTCAGTTTGAAGGACATATCTTCGGATATGTTTGGTCCTCATTTCTACTTGTAGACTATGAGGATAGCCATTAACCAGATGACTGAAAGTGACCGGGGCGGTTTATGATGTGTTTTTATTCTTTCGCTGAAAATTAGTCGATCATACTTAGTTAGAAGGACACATACTTGTATGTGGTCGGTCCAGCTGATCAATTGGATCTTCAGGATAGCCGTTTAACTGAAAACTTCAATTTGATCGGGGCGATAGAACTTAAAATTTTTTTTTGGGAGATGATATTATTTTTCAAGTCTACTACTTCGTAAGAAGTTCCTTTACTATGTTTAACAGAAAATTGATCCAACCTTGGAAAGTGATAGATATACTGATTCTGTGTGCTTAACTAGTGAAGTTATTAGGCCTAAAAGACTTTAGAACAGTCATTGTATGTCATGGTAGCTTCTTATGGTGCGTAAAAGTAGAAGTGATACTAACTAAATCTACTCGATTTTACGTGGAAACTCCTTAAGAGTTGTGTATGTCTCCATATATATCTTTCAGAATGATAGGCAGAAAAGCGATTACCCAGTCATACACGAGCCCGTGAGTGTTTTGATTCCCGTGAAGATAGCGTGTCAAGAAACTGCAGTGATCCAGATTCGGGACTTGCAGTTGCTTACTACTCTGAAGTTGTGTAAATACATAAAAAAAAAATGTGTTATTGAGACATTCTAGAGTCATAATGTTAATACTTCTCAATCAAGATATAAGAAAGATAACGGGAAGAAGAGTCTGAAGATCGAAGAGTAATTACTATGTCATCAGACACTACGGGTCGAGGTCAACTCGGGGTGACTTGGGGAAAGCCAAATACGCTTTGAGAATAGATAGGAGGCATCATAATCTCTGAGTTGTTACCCATTTAAGTTTTGAGCTTAATTGAACCTAACCCGTATCACAGAAACGATGAAAACCATTTTAAGTTATTTACCTGCTTACAACCTGTTTCTTTATGTCATAATACAGCTGAACACGGATCTGTGTGACAGTCACTTAATTAGTATGATTCCTGTTCGGATCTTTTCTAAAACATAGTAGTCCCTGTTGAGACTGAAATTTGATCCCGTGTACTTTATTGTTAAAATTCTATTTTACTTATGTAGTTGTATGATTTTATACCTGGTTACTTGGTCTTGATCGTATCATTTAACTTTTTAAAGGATGTTTTTAAAACTTAATTGCAAATTGTTCAAATTATAGGGGTTTGTTTTGTAAAGTTTAACGGGTCGTGGCAGAACAACCAAGGGTAAATCTTATCCAGACCCATGCTATTCAGCGCCTCGTTGCAGAGAATCAGATACAGTCGTCCCTACTGATCGAACATGGAAAAATCATTGATGCTTTGAAGGAGTTCTTGGCATCTCAGGGGGAGACGAGCTGTAAAGGCGATGAGCTGAGGACTAAGAAGCGAAATGATCGAGACGATGATCCCAATGCATCGAAAGGTGCAGGTGGAGAGTTGCCAAGAACTGAACAAGCTCTTGGGACTTCCACATCTCAGGAGGAGTCAACAAGTGCAGCGGGCGGTACAGATGATGAGGTGGTGGTCGTGGATGTTGAGGAGATGGATGATGAGTTTGTAGGTGATGATGATGTATTACCGATTGAAGAGATAGAGAAGATTGGTGCAGAGATAGTTATTGATAATCAGATTGAAGAGGGAGAGATTGTAGAAGAGAATATTGAGCATGAAATTCCTGGATGTTGATAAGGCAGATATGAGTAAAGAGATTGGAAGTGATGAGACGGAATGGGAAGAGCAGCCAAGATGGAAAGAAGGCTATGCTCAGTGGTTCGTAAAAACGAAGAAACCGGCGGTCCCTACTATGTTTAAGAAGAGTTACAACATTAGAGGTTATGCTGAATCGAGAAAGGGGATTATATGCTGGATATATGATGAGCAGTTGAGGCTCTTTGTGATTAAAAGATATGATGGTATTCAGTACTTCAAAAGGCTGTTGAGATCGTTGAATACATTGCCAGAGTGTGAAGTGAAGGACTTAGCCAGATTGGGGTTAATAAACAGGAGTGATGATAACATGGCTAGAGTCATTGGGAAGAGAGTTTGGAAGGAAAGTATAAAAGAGAAGAAGTTGGAGCTGTTGAAACCACAGAAAGGAAAACTTATCGAAGATAAAGATAGAGGGATGAGAGCAGATGGCAAGCCTTGGATGATTATGAAGTATAAGCCGATCCGGTGGCAAGCCACAGAAAAGAAGTGCCGATGAAACAGATGCCCAAGGACGTGCTGAAAGATTTGAAGTGGTGGTATGTAGATTGTGAAACAGCTGAAGCAGTAATGGAGGACGAAGATGAACAAGAGCTGCTGAGAGTATATGATCCGATGCATCTAGTGAACTTGTCTCAAGCTGATCTGCAGGTGCTGAATGAGAAGAAGATATTCTATATTCCGGCTTGGAAAGAAGAAGCGAGGAAGTATCAAAGAGTTGTTTCGATATGTGTATGAGAAGGAGTGCATGCTTGAAGATGATGATACAAGATTGTTGAAGATTACAAGACATGTGTTTGAAGATAAAGATATGAAGCTACTGTCAAGGGGGAGTCTGTTGGTACATGATGTCAGTAGTTCAGTGTCTAGTGTCTGTAATCGAGTTAGTAATGAATTGTATTTGTATTAAGCGAAGTTAGCCAACAAGTTCGCTGATATGGGAGAACTTGTTAGATAAGCGAAGTTAGTGACAACTTCGCCTGAACATGCCAGGCGAAGTTGTCGTGTTATATATAGATTAGGTTACGGCTGAGTTTGTAGTTAATCAGTTATTCATTGTTAATCGAGTTGTAACGAGTCAGAGAGTTTGTGTAATCAGTGATCATTGTATCACGTGTTTTCGGTTGCAATATAACGAGTCTTTGTTTATTGTAACGTGTGTTTAATCGTGTTAACTCGTATCGTCTTCTACGCTCGTAACGTCTTACGTAGGGATTCAGCACCTACGTAGAACGAGATATTCCGTGTCGATCCGGCTGGGAACCTACATGACCGAAGTGATTGCAATTTGAGCATTGGCGACAAGAGGAGTAATATGGGTGGCGGCGTTGACAAGTGTTGTACAAAGGATGAGGACCGTTATAACGTTTTCGGTTTTGAGGAGCCTGGGATTGAGATTGGGGTTGATATGGGTGAGTGACGACAAAGTTTCGGTGATTCGGTTTGTGTTTCTTTTTAGAGTGGTGGGATGAGTTGTAGTAATTTATGGATTGGGGTGGTTCTTTTGGATTCGGGGCATTCACAGTAACGGAAAATGATCACCATCCTTTCGAACCATCACAAAAAGATAGTGGCACAATTTGAGCCAATAAATTTTGGCGGGTTGGCACTGGGAAACTATTTGAAAGAGCAAGGTGCGAGGTTAGGCACAACTTGGATAACAACGGTTGAGAGGTTTGTCTTGCTTGAATTTGGGTTGTTAGTTCGGGAATCACAACGACTATTTCTTGAGAGAGGCGGCCATCTTGCGATTGTAGTTCTTGGGTTTGCGGGCTTGAGGACGAAGATGAATCATTTTAGATATAATAAAAGTTAAATATGAGATTTCATGTAAATAGTGCAAATACGAGGGTGATTAACGTAAATATGAGGTTGTAATAAAATGTTTGGTGAATCTTATAATTATAAGGATGAGGATAACTAAAAAAAAATTTTATTGACAAATGGGTACAAAATAGAATGACTCAAAAGAAATAAATAAAGAGATAAATAATTTAAACATTTGAAATTTGAAAATAAAGTTTTTATTATGATATTCTTAGATTTGTGTTCCGAACTTCTTAGATTTTTGTTTTGAACTTCTTAGACTTTTGTGTTAAACGTTTTAAGTTTTGTTTTGAATTTGTTAGATTTTTCTTCTGAACGTTTTAAGTTTTGTTATGAACTTCTATAGAGGTAGGGTGCTGAAAAGACCCAAATAACCTTAAGTATTACCCGCGGGACAATCAGAAGTCCCTCAAAAGGCGCCCGCGGGGCATATGGACCACCCGCATAATTATGTGAGGAAGGAACACCCTCATGAGGCATGCGGAAGCATCATGGCACCCTCAGAGGTCATCCGCAACACAGAGTATCCGTCCGTGTAAATGACCAGGAGGTAATGACCCGGAACAGCTGTCATTTACCAATAACATTCTAGAAGATCTACCAAGATGCTTTCTTGAACAATACGTGACCTCTCGGCCAATCAGTAAAGGACACCTGGCAAGGCCATTATAACCGTGCACATGGCCAGGGTTGTTTATCTTCCTATCCTACAAAGACACGTGTCCAGGTTGTTATACATGCACATGCAACTAGAAATTGTACCTATTAAATGAGGACACGTGTTCAGGTGGTTACGAGAGCATTTTCTAAAGGGACAGCTGGCCCAATCACCTTCCCACACCCTTCGGCTAAAAATACCTTCTCAATGATCATGAGGTATTCATATTCACTCCCACTATACTCTCACCATTTACATAAGTACTTTATCTTCATCTGAATTGTACTTATTCTCACGCCGGAGGGTGGTTACGGGAAGACCCCCCCCCCATTTCCTTCCCGTAGAGAGCTCACGGTATTGGTTTTGCAGGTTCACGTCACTGTACTTTGGGGAATTGAGTTCATATCGTATTGGCAGCTAACCGTATCCTACCCTGTGGACTTATTGGATCTAAGACCCGTTAAGGGGAGTAGGTCCGTGTTTCTTCATTGGCGTCATCCGTATTTTTGTTAGAACAGCAAGAAATTTTTCCGTTCTCTTTACGGTATGAATCAGTTACCTAAAGAGCCGACGGAGAACCGGGTGCAGTCTTCACGTTATCTCAATCCTAAAACACGAGAAGGAGCAACGTCTGTTTTTGCTCGAATCACGACCCCTACTACATGAACCGATGTCGTAAACCCTGGAAGTTTTACTTTAGGTGATTCAACGGCTCGGGGACACTTCACTCCATTAGTAGGTGCTACTCTGGTAGACACAGGAAATGTCGTTACACCAACTGGTCTTACTCATACTGATCTGGGGCATCTTAAAGCCCCAGGAGGTTCCAATTTGGGAGATCTGGAGCGAATTATGAGAGATGCACATCGAACTCACTCAGAGTTGGGCTTGGAAGACGATTCTAGTGATTCTGCTCCGAGAAGAACTCGTCACCATAGCTCCAGAACCAAAGGACTTTTATCCCCGGACGAATGGCTTCGTATCCAACAAGACAATTTGAAAGCTGAGTATGAACGTAGGGTGCGAAATGAGCGTTTCCATCCTTGTACCCTGACGTACAATGATTCTCCCAGGAGATATGTTTCTCCTCCTATAAGGGGAAGTCACATTCAATACAGTCAGCCACTGGAGCAAAATCTGGGTGAGATCCGGAGGTTACGTCCTAGTCCCCGCATAGATATGCGGGGTACCATCTTATGAGGAGGAACTGAATGAACACGATTCAACTTATCATCCAGAAGGTAGTTATTACAGCGGGGATAGCCGCCTCCCTTCATGGGGAGAGGCTAGTTACCCACGACCATTTGTCCGCCATGCGGAATACTACAGTAATGCTGAACACGATTTTTCTAAACCATACCGTCCTGTATCTTTTGCAGAAAAGTCAAAATTTATTTCAAGCATCGCGACATCTCCATTTCCAATAAACACAAAGATTCCAACATCTGTTGGAACATATAATGGAATGACTGATCCTAACGATCATTTGTTGAGATTTGTGGCAGTTGGAAGAGTCAGTGGTTGGACTCTTCCATATTGGTGCCACATGTTCGTGTTAACTTTTACGGGGCTGCCCGAGAATGGTTTGAAAAGTTGCCAGGCGGACAGATTAAAAGTTGGAATAACTTTGTAGCAAAATATTCTCAGCATTTCAGTCAGCAAAAGAAGCATACCCGCGATCCATCAGAAATATTGGATGTTGCAAGGCGAAATAATGAGTCTATCGAAGACTTCACTACTCGTTTCAATAACGAGAGCCTTAACATTGGCGGGGGTCAGCGAGGATATGCTGAGGGGAGCATTCCAAAAGAATGTTCACAGTGATGCTTTGATCCGCACCCTCACAGGGAGAGATGGAATGCCCGAATCCTGGGACGAAATCATTAAGGCAGCAAAGTTGTTCGTAAGAACAGAGAAAACTTTGGGTTCTAGTAGCCAAAAGCAGTTACCAAAGGTCGAGTTCCAAACTCCAAGACCAAATAGGCAAGCCAAGGGAACAATCTGGTCAAGATTACAGCCAACCTCGGAATCACCAAAGCAATTCGATGCAAGGTCCTTGATCGGCAACAAGGGTAAGCATAATTTTTCAGCTCGCCCCCCAAAGAGTTGGACCCCGTTATCAAAGACACCCTCAGAAATCCTCACCACTGAGAATTTGACCTTCAGAAAGCCTCAACCAATACCGAGGAAGTCATTCCTCGATAGCAAAAACGTTGCTCATACCATAATGATATTGGAAACAACACGAACGAGTGTGTGGCCCTTAGAAATGAAATTGAGGCAGCTGTTAAAAATGGTTAACTTGAGCATTTGGTCAAGGACACACGACCAGGGACTGGCAAGCCTCTCGCAAGGGATAGCCAGGGCCCGGCCAAAAGGCAAGTTAAGGATTTGAACGTCCACATCATTCAGGGTGGAAAATGGGTTGGAGGTAAAAGAAGGGAATATTTAGATGAAGAGTGGAAAAATGAGCAATAATTTTTCCCCGAATCCGGGGTGGACCATGTAACAAGAATCCGTTGATAATCACTGCTCTTTTCGGCCACTACTGATCGCTGTGTTCTTTGACACCGGCAGTACGTCTGACATCATGTACGAACAATGTTTCGAACAGTTTGATGAGGAAGACAAAGAAAGGTTAAAACCAATTCATGCCCCCGTTTCTGGTTTTGGAGGAGAGATAATGCACCCGCGAGGGGTGATATCGTTTCCGGTAACACTTAGCGACGGAATTCATTCAAGAACAGAAGAAGTTATTTTTGGTCCTACCAGCAACTTCTAAACATGATATCATTCTAGGACGAGAGGCGATGGTGACTTCAACGCTCACCCGTCCACAGATCACGGTGCAGTAGGAGTCCTAACTCGCACCGGTGTGGCAATAATTCATGTCAATCGGCATTGCTTTGCAACTGAGAGTTCATGACCCGGCAAGGTCCCAAAGAAAACCTTAAGGTTTGAGCCGGAGAAATGGGTTTTGAACAAAAAATTCCCTGATCAAACAATTATGATTGGACCTGCTATCTCTGATATAGTAAGGACTTTTTAAAGCAACTGCTGACGAGAAACGTGGACATCTTCGCCTGGCAGCCCGCGGATATGACTGGTGTCCCGCGGAGTATTGTCGAACACAAGCTAAGGGTAAACCCGATGTTTACCCCAATTGTCCAGAAAAAATGGAAGATGGACCCAGAACAAACGAAAGCTATGAATGAGCAAGTGCAAGATCTTCTTCACGCCGGGATCATCTGGGAAAGTAAGTATCAGACATCGGTAGCTAATCCAGTCATTGTTCCAAAGAGCAATGAAATGTGGCAGATGTGTATTGATTTTAAAGGTCTAAACAAAGCGTGCCCAAAGGATTGTTATCCATTGCCAAAAATACATCTCAAGGTAGACGTTGTGGCCCCGTTTAAGTTCAAATGCTTCCTCGACGCCTATAAGGGCTATCACCAAATCTGCATGGTGGCTGATGACGAGGATAAGACAGCATTTCGCACAGACCAGGGGACATTTTGATATAAAATGATGCCCTTCGGATTAAAGAAAGCAGGTGCCACATATCAACGGTTAATGGACCAACCGTTCAAAGATCAGATAGGTCGAAACTTGGAAGTTTATATGGACGACTTAGTGATCAAAAGCATCGAAGAAGATCAAATGTTAAGAGATATTGATGAGACCTTCAAAACACTAAGAAGTGTCAACATGAAGCTGAATCCAGCTAAATGTTCGTTTGGGATGGAAGAGGGAAAATTTCTTGGAGTTATCGTAACGGATGCGGGTTTCAAAGCCAACCCTGATAAAGTCCAGGCTATAGCCCGCATGTCTTCTCCTTCTTCCCTCAAAGAGGTTCAGACACTTAATGGAAGACTCGTGGCGCTAAACTGATTCTTAGCAAATCACGCGGCCAAGTCTTACCCATTCGTGTCAACACTTAGAAATTGCCTCAAAAAGGCACATTTCAAGTGGACCACGGAGGCTGAACAAGCATTCTTAGAGGTTAAGAAATGATTAATGGAGTTTCCTACTCTAACAGCACCATATACGGGCGAACCTCTGACACTGTATTTATCTGCGTCTGATATTTCCATCGGGGATGTGCTACTGACAGATAGAAAAAATGTCCAAACCCCAATTTACTATGGCAGTAAGACGTTGGCAGACCCGGAGACCAGATATTCAATGTTGGAAAAACTTGTCCTAGCACTGGTCTATGCAGCCAGACGACTCCGCAGATATTTTCAGGGGCATCCATAAACGTTCTGACCGGGTACAAACTCAAGAATGTGTTGAGTAAGCCGGAATTGTCTGGACGATTGAAAAAGTGGGCCATCGAATTGGGTGAACAGGCAATAGAATATAAGCCCAAACCAGCAATCAAAGGACAAGTGCATGCGGACTTCGTTACTGAAGTTCCGCAACACAAAGAGAAAGAGTGATTAATTGAACAACAACCCCAAGCACCTCCGGAACAAGGACAAGTTTAGTCATTGTTCACGGATGGAGCTTCAAGCAACGAAGGATCTGGTGCAGGCCTTAGTCTTGTCAACCCTGAAGGCCATGACTTCACATATGCTATAAAGTTAGACTTCAAAAAACAATGAGGCAGAATATGAAGACTTTCTGGCAGGCCTGCGGATAGCTAAGAAGCTTGGGGTGAAATATTTGGAAGCACGGGTGGATTCCATGCTGATTGCGGGACAGATAAACGGAACTTACGAAGAAAAAAACAACGTTATGGCTTCTTATCTCTCGCAAGCAAAAGACTTAATCCGCCAATTCTCCTCCTTTAACATTATCCATATCAAGAGGAGTGTGAATAAGTCTGCGGACGCCCTTAGCAAATTATATTCGACAAATTTTGAGCACTTTGCTAAGGATATTCGCGTTGAAGTCCTGGACCACCCGTCTGTTCCACAGAATCAAGTTATGGTAATTCAAAAAAGGCGTCGAATCATGGATGACATCGATCAAGGCTTATTTATCATCCGGAATCCTTCCAGTAGAAAAAGCTGAGGCCCGTAAGATAAAACACAAAGCCTTGAATTACCAGCTGCATGATGGCATATTGTACCGGAGATCGTTCCTTGGCCTGCTATTACGATGTGTAGATGCGGAAGACGCAAACTACTTGATCCGAGAGATTCACGAAGGCATATGTGGTCTGCATGCGGGCCCGAGGATGACAATTGCAAAGATCATGAACTCGGAGTACTACTGTCCCGACATGCATTTAGATGTTGTACAAGAAATCAGAAAGTGTGATTCATGCCAGCGCCATGCCCCCAATACCCTGCGTCCCAAGAACTAACTGATCCCGGTAACATCCGCCTGGCCGTTCCAGAAGTGGGCTATTGACATTATGGGACCATTACCGGAAGCTCCTGGACGAGTCAAATTCTTTATAGTGGCCATTGATTACTTCACCAAATGGGTGGAAGCCAAACCGGTTGCATCAACAACGACATCAAGTATGAAAAAATTCCTTTGGGAATTCATCATTTGTCTGTTTGGTCTTCCGCAGGAACCGGTAAGTGACAATGGGACCCAATTTACTGATAGCGGACTACAGGAATGGTTGAAAGAACTTCAAGTCATTCAAAATTTCACATCTGTAGCTCATCCGCAGGCAAACGGTCAGGTCGAAAGAACCAACCGAACTATCAAAGAAGGGATTAAGGCAAGGTTAGGAGCTAAGCGGACGGGCTGGGTGGACGAGTTGCCTCATGTACTTTGGGCCTTTCGTACCCAAAGGAATTCCAGCAATTCCGAGATGCCGTTTAGTTTAACCTATGGCACTGAGGCCATGATCCCAGCAGAAATTGGGATTCCATCCGCAAGAGTTCTGTTGATTGATGATAATGATCACGAACTCCGGATGAATCTTGACTTACTTGAGGAAAGAAGAGAACTAGCATCGATCCGCGAACACAATTATAAGCGACAGCTTCAGAAGTATTACAACTCGCGGGTCCAGAAATGTGAGTTCAATGCGGGAGACTTTGTCTCCCGCAATAATGAGGCTTCCGGCCAGGAGCCTCCGGGCAAGTTGGCCCCAACTTGGGAAGGCCCTTACAAGATAAAAAAAGTTTTATCTAAGGGTGATTACAAGTTAGAGAAGTTGGATGGGACTGAGATCCCCCGGACATGGAATGTGGCATAGTTAAAAAAGTGATACATTTAATGGTTTCGTTTGTTTTTAATTTTGGCATGCGCGCCCAAATAGCCTAGCAAATAGTTGTGTAGTTTCAACCCTTGTAATATGCCTTATTCATGACTTATGGAAACTTTATGCTAGTCTAATAATTATTCGGATCTGTATATTCGGATCTGTAATCTTTTATTGACAAAAACGAAAGTCCGGCAAAACACTTATATTATGACACATAAAACAAAGTGCGTCGTAGAAAACAGATTTCTTATTTATTATAAAAAGAGATTACAGAAGAAATACATGTACATTTATACAGAAGATAGATCTATATCTAAGAAGCTGCATCTTTGACTCCTACGTCCTCGCCCTCTTGGTTTTCAACTTCAGCTTCATCGTGATCTTATTCATCTAGATCAAGAAGATCCTTCAACTACTCAATAGCGTCTTCTTTATCGGCGAGCTCGAATATCTGCTCTGAAATCGAAAACTTCAAAGTGTCATACGTATTCGTTTTCTCAATAAGTATCGCAGCAGTATCCTTGCCGTGAAGAATAAACTTTTCCGGAACTCTGCCTTATGAGGCGAAGTTTTAGCCTTCTTGAAACCCTATTTGGCGTTCGGCCTGCTTAGAGGCACTCAAAAGCACAGAAACGCAATCACCAAGATCATCACTATTGCGGACTTGCGTGATAACCTGTTAAGGAAAATTTGAAATGTAAGCAATTGTGACTGATATAATCATTTCCGGAGGAATAAGAATTATGTGTACCTCAGGAATGCCTTTTCCAGAAGCCACTTCTTATCCGCCTCTGCCCGCAACAGCCTCATTTTATGGCCAGCACATTCTAAAGATTGTTCCCGGCTTTTGGCATTGAGGTCGGACAAACGCTTGTCCTTAGCTGCTGAGTCAGCCTGGAGGGTTTTTATCAGCTCAGCTTGTTAGTCCAGTTGCCTCTGGAGAACAGTCCTGGCTTCCTCAGCAGCAAGGCGGTTGGTTTTCTCAGCTTCATAAGCTTGATGATTCCTTGGGCCTCAGTTAGAGCCTTGAGGGCTTCTTTCTTGGCATCAAGCAATTTAAGCTCCAGGTCATCCCATTCTTCATTCATCGCCAGCCAATTTCGGCATATCTCCTGATTAGTGGAGATAGTATTCACCAAATGATACGAGTTTGAGTACAACAACTCTTGGCGAATACGGCGACGCTGCCTTTCCCTTTCGGCGGCGGGAAGGCTTTCTCGCAAATATTCGAAACAAAGATCCACATCATTGAATGTGGAATCTTCACGCAGAGTCCAATGAGGACGATGCGGGGCAACGTTCTCCTCACGAGGAGATCGGGAAGTCTGGCCCCCATAAGGGAATGAGCTGACACCACCCTGATCTCTAAAATGATGAACATTGAATGATGGAGACATGCGGAGGTTGTCAGGCTCGCCAATTTTCTTCTCCTTTGTTGGGACTTATATTTTAGACCGACACATCGAATTAATCGTTGGGTGAAAAATGTATTATTTGGTCTCAACCAAGGGTAGATGGCTTGAAGACCAAGTCATGCTAGGCTAATATAAATAGATGTTTTTATTCATTTGTTTAGTATGAGTGACTGTATTGTGTATGTGTGAGATTTAGGGTTTTATCCCTTTGAAAGAGTCTCTGCCGCCAGGATGAGCTCTCCTGGTGGCGGCTGAGATATTTCTTAATTGATTGTATGTATGAGTGTTTCATCTTAATGAGAATCATTCGACTAATATTTCATACTACCATTTCTATCTTGTTTGTGTTTTGATTACAATTGTTCATCCTAATTTATTGTTGATTGTTAATCAAATCAGGCTCTCTCCCAATACACCTCATCCGTCCAAACATCTTTCAAGAGTGAATACGAGTGAGACTCGATCCTAACCCTGGTTCCGAGCTCCACACCGTTGATTGGTATTGACAATATTATTCACGCTTCCGCACCGGGGCTCAGAACTAAAAATTGGTATCAGAGCCTGGGTTACCGAATCGTTCAGACTAACCGCTGAGCAGATTCATTTCTCTCTTGAATCCACCATGGACGTTAAACGATGAAGTTCGTTGAAATTATTTTTGGGGGTTTTGAAATTATTTGATGATTCGGAGAAAAGTATATGGATTGATGTTTGGGTTGATGACTCGTTTGGAGATCCAACATCAATTTCATGTTTATTGGGTCAAAACGGTCCAGATCTGATGTAACAGTGTTATTTGGCTCGTTTTGGGGCAACACTGTTCATCTGAGTATTTCTAGATCTGAAAAGGTTGATTATGATATGAAGATAGGTTTCTTTGATTTCGAGATAGCTTGGATAGGGCTATAGTGATTAATTTCAGATTACGAAATTTGATTTTTGGATTTGAAAAATTAGGGTTTTGTGTGCTCGTGCTGCACAAACAGAAGATGTTTGTTGAAAAATATTGCTGATGGTACAAACTGATAAGGAGAATGTACAAGTCAAGAATGAACAAGTACTGAAGGCAATTTCATCATTGTTTGTTGCAGCAGATGCAAAGTGAATATTCGAGTAGGTTCTGCACGGGCAAATCAGTGACTGATGACGCAGAAATGAAGTTTTGATGTCTCGAGCACACTATGAAAAAAATAAGATTGGACTCGAGTATGGAAAATGACTAAGTGCTGCTTCGAGCACAGGAGGTGTTTTGCCCAAGCACATCTTTGTTTTGCTCGAGCACAGGTTATTTCGAGCACATCTTATATCGAGCACATCAAATTCGAGCACACTTTGTGAAACCCAGAGCATATCCTTTGTCTTCTCAAGAAAACTATCTTTAAGTCTCGAGCACACTTTGTTATTTATTCGAGCAGACTCTTTCTCGAGCATACTTTGTCTTGCCATGAACAATTATGCTTGTGAAGAGAAAACTCAAGTTTGTGTCGAGCACACCCTTGCTCCCGAGCACACTTTTGCTCCCGAGCATGCTTGGTGTTAAGTGAGAAAATGAAAAATCACAAGTACTCCCGAGCACACCCTTGCTCCCGAGCACACTTTTGCTCCCGAGCATGCTTGGTGGAAAATGAAAAGGCACTAAGTATTCCCGAGCACACTTTTTGCTCCCGAGCACACTATGTGCTCGGTGAAAAATTGAAAAATCACAAGTGTTTTGCTTTCCGAGTACACTTTGCTTTCCGAGTACACTTTGTTTCCGAGTACACTTTGCTTTCCGAGTACACTTTGCCTTCCGAGTACAATTTGCTTCCAAGTACACTTTGCCTTCCGAGTACACTTTGCTTCCGGGTACACTTTGTGCTAAAAAAAAAAATCAAATCACAAGTGTTTTTGCTTTTCGGGTACACTTTGTACTAGGAAAGTTCTTCCGAGTACGCTTTGTGTTAGGAATGTACTCGGAGTATACTTTGTGCTAGGAAAAGTGCTCCCAAGCACATTTTGTGCTAGGAAACAGAGTTTGTGAAATATTTCAAAGTTTTGAAGAAACTTTTGAGATTTTTGGTACCGTTGACCGTTTGACCAAGCTGTTCTCTACGGAAGATATATACCAGGGGTATTTTGGTAATTTTTCTCCAATCATCAACAAGCTTATGGAATTCAAACCTCATCCAATTTCACGACTTCATCAAAAGCTTTACAAGAACAAGTGTTGACCAAGCTTAAGGATTTAATCATTTTTAGTGTCAACCAACTTTTGAATATGTTTATCTGAGATTTTTACAATCTTGATGAGGATGATCAAGATTGTTTCACCCACACTTGATTTGAAGAGACATTTATTAAAGACAATTGCAACGAAATTGGGGGAGTAAAAATCTTTGAATTTCATTGCAAATAATCCAAGGTTTTTCAAAGATGTTTCATCGTTTGTAAGTTTTCAGATTTCCTAGTACGGATGAGAAGATAGAGTCATCACGAGTAACAATGTTGAAAGGAAGATCAGTAGAGTTCAACCTCCTATGAAATAGTCACTTGAACAGTCAAGAACGGGTTATGGTTGACTTGAATTCTATCTTAATTCAGGGAATGGTTTGAAGATGATTTACAGGGGAAGACACAAATTTGAAGAATTAAAGATTATTTGATGATCACATTGAGTTATTTCTATTTGTGATGACCTTGTTACATGAAGTTGATCTTTGAAGTTCAAAACCTCGTTCATATTCCCCTACAACTATATCCAAAAGTGATATAAGAGTGATGATTCGAAATGAACAATGGGAGAAGCTTAACGTAAGGGGGATAATTTCAATGAAAGACAATGAGTTATGAGGTGATCATGAAAGAAATTCGATGGCATCGGTCTAAGGGGGAGATTGTTGGGACTTATATTTTAAACCGACGCATCGAATTAATCATTGGGTGAAAAATGTATTATTTGGTCTCAACCAAGGGTGGATGGCTTGAAGACCAAGTCATGCTAGGCTAGTATAAATAGATGTTTTTATTCATTTGTCTAGTATGAGTGACTGTATTGTGTATGTGTGAGATTTAGGGTTTTATCCCTTTGAGAGAGTCTCTGCCGCCAGGATGAGCTCTCCTGGTGGCGGCTGAGATATTTCTTAATTGATTGTATGTATGAATGTATGTATGAGTGTTTCATCTTAATGAGAATCATTCTACTAATATTTCATACTACCATTTCTATCTTGTTTGTGTTTTGATTACAATTGTTCATCCTACTTTATTGTTGATTGTTAATCAAATCAGGCTCTCTCCCAATACACCTCATCCGTCCAAACATCTTTCAAGAGTGAATACGAGTGAGACTCGATCCTAACCCTGGTTCCGAGCTCCACACCGTTGATTGGTATTGACAATATTATTCACGCTTCCGCACCGGGGCTCGGAACTGAAATCCTTAAGAGGAGAAGTGTCCGTCAACACGATCGGATCTTGAGCCGTGTTTGGCGGTGAAGACGGTGGAGTTGGGATAATCGGCATAGTTGAATTCTTCAAACCTGAAATATCTTCAGAGAAGTCGTTTAAACCTACTGATAAATGATAATTGTACATCAGACATGAGTCAGATTAATAGTTATTAATAAACTTGGGGAAAGGCCAAACTTACCCAAAGATATGTTCTCAGAATCACGTTGGTGAAGGCGTGACTCCAAGCTGACAACCTTCGCCTTCTTTGACTTCTTGGACGACCCAGCCTTGGTGGACGGAACTTTCCGTTTACCGGCTGCTTTAGACACGCCAACGTCAGCGGCTACTTTTGAACCTAGCTTGCGGGTCAAACCTATAGACGATAACAGGACGTTTGTAGATTCAGTAGTACCAATAAATGCTCCTTCACCACGGGGTGATGACTCCTCACTAGAAGATAGAAGTACTATCACCCTGCTAGAAGTCATAGCTCTAAGAGGTCGAGGTTTAAGAATTCCCTCACCTTCGGCGATCATCTTCTCACCTTTCGCGAACATTGCTTAGGGCACCACAGGTTCCGCGTGAAGGGTAGAATACAAAAAGTTGTGCCGAGTGCTTTCAAGAAAAGGTAATTTGTGCACAATAATGGGCCGACGCACCATCATACCTCCTACCTTGTCCAAAAGAGTGGAAAGGATAGAACCTTCACCTGCAATTGAAAAAATGTCAGGAGAATGAAAAAGAGTCCGCAAAGATACAATAAATACTTACTCTTGTCAGAATTTTCAAAGTATGGCTCTAAGGTAGGGAATGGCCATAACCGGCTCATCTTCACGTGAACCAGCGCTCCCTCGTGAATCGCCCGTAGTGGCGTGGGCGTCTTGGTTAGCGTAGTATACCACATAAGGTTAGTCTCGGTGGTTGCAGTGACGGAGGGGGAGGAGTCGTTAGCCTTACGGCGATTCATCGTGAACGGGATAATGTCCTCCCGGATCCAGAAAAACTTGGGTTTCCATTCATAAAGGCTCCTATACCACTCGGTACCAACAGGGCCATTCTTGGTAGAAGACCAGTCGAACCACCCATCACGATGTGTTAACTTGTAAAGACGGAAAACCGGGCAACCGTAGGCTCGATAACATGAGCCTGACAACAGAACTCAAAGTGACGAACTCGTAACATCCCAAAAGGATGAATTTGGGACAGATGAAGACCATAGGACACTAATATGTCCCTCATAAACTTCGTTATGGGTAACCGGAAGTTACCCGTCGTAAAAAAATCAGTATATACGGCCATTTTCCCCGCCGGAGGGTCAGTGGCAATAGATCCGTCTGCCGGACGTTCCGGTTCCCATTCTGGCGCTAATCCGTAGACGTTAACGACATCGTCATAGTCTTTTTCTTTCAAATGGACGACGACTTCATGAATCGCCGTACTTTTCTTTTCAGCAGCCATGAGATAAATATATAGAAGAAATTTCAAATAGTTCTTATTGAAAGAGAAAATTTGAAAGAAATAAGAATGAATTGGAGACACCTAGGGTTTATTTATACTCATCGCAATAAATGTGACCGTCTGACTGACAGAAGAAAGAGAAAGTGCGGACCGTCGGATGATTAACACATCGGGTGGGAGATTCGAAAAAGTGTATACAAGCTGTCATAAGGCGTTATACACGTCCTATCAGTAGTCGTTTAAAAATTCATCTCTCCGCCACGTCATCAGTATCATCCAACTTGCATACATTCAAAATTCAAAAATATTTTGCAAAGATATTATTATGCAAAACAAATATAACAATTATATGGCTAAAAAGATCCTTTCCATTACTAATCAGAAGACGATTACAAAGTATGGAAAACAATTACAAGCCCTACAATCTAGACCTATTCTATGGGTTAAGGGCTGGCATGTCTTCCGGAGCCTTTGGAGAAGCATCCTCAGACGAGGAATCTTCAGACTCATCATCTAGATAGACCCGCAATTGCTTTACGCCATCATTGGCGGACGCAAACTCCGGGAGCATGCTCTGCAGTTGGAAGATCGGGCTATCATACTCCTTGACCCGCATATCATACTCTTGTTTTGCATCCAAGCCATGGAGCGGGTGACTCTCAAAGGATTCACCGGACTGAGCAAATGCCACCCCTTCATTAAAGCATTTCATCCGGCCAACTTCAGAGGAAGTAGTCATCAAGTTTACAAAGCAGTCAGTTAGCTCAGTGCTTCCCTTGATGTGCCGGATGACCTGACAAAGAGTAAAAGAAACATGTTAGTATCATAAACATGAAGTATACAATAAACAACGAAGGAGGGAACTTACAAAGTCAAGTCCTCGGTCGAGGAACCACTGCCGATCCCGCTCAGCATGCTCCGCCCTAGCCCAAAGCTTCTGTAATTCGTTGGAGGCGCGGGTCTCTGCTTTTGAGCGAGATTGCAACAAGGAGTCATAGGCAGACTGCATCTCAGCAGCAGTCTTGTTCTTAAGCTCTGATTGCTCCTTTTGCAACTTCAGTTCAGCCTCGAGTTCCTGAATCTGATTACCTTGAAAGGTCACTTGGTTCTCCAAGGCTGAATTTGCTTCTTGGGCCCGAACCAAGTCGTCTTTTTTTCTTTTGAGTCTCAGCCCGGGCAGACTCCAGGAGGGAGTTTTGTTTCTCAAAAGCCTCTTTCCAGCGTTGGGCAGCAGCAGAATTTCGATCTTTTTCCTTTTGAAGTGCAGCTTCGGCGTTGGATTGTTTCCACCTCGCTGCACTTGCTGCCTTGCGATGCTCCTCAGCTTCTTTCTTTGCAGCCTCGGTGGCTCGGGAAGCTTCACCTAGTTTCCCGCCCATGGTACGTCACTCGCATAAAATTTCCTGGCTACAGGCCAAACTGTTAGCCAAGGAAATAGATAAATCTGTATGGAGGTCGTGGCGGGAACGTTCAAGCTGGTGCGCCATTTCAGCAGGCGGCACGCAGTATTTCACGAAACTCATGCAGGTTGCGGGATCAGAAAATCGGGACCCATTGACAATGTCCCAAGGCGGGACAAACAAGTCATAATCCCCTCCTAAATTTGCATCCCCATAGTATTGTGAACTTGAAGTTTCAAGGCGCACGGGGATCGAGGAAGATTGATGAGGGGCACTTTGTGATGAACCCCCCCCCCCCCCCAGCCTCATGGACAGATGGTCCAAATTGGAAATTTCTTCCTGCACCCATAGTTAAGGGTGATGAGGTAGGAAAGAATCGAGAAGGGGATTCATGAATCCTGAAGCCCTCTGCGGTGACTTCAGGATTATCACTATAAAAACCAGTGGCCCCTCCAGCCTGGAAAAGATAGTCAAATGACTCATTAATCCCCGATTGAAGATTCGACCCCTCCACATTAGCTTCAGTAGGAGGGGTAGGCAGCTTATCCTCCACTTCCTTATCTGGAGGAGGAGATAGTTGTTTCTCGACTTCAGGAGTCGGCGTGGGTAGTCTCTCTGATGTGTCATCCCCGGCAATTTATGGATCTGCACAAGAAAATTGCATTTTAAGTCACGCCTCAAAACAGTGATACATTAAAAAACAAAACACATACCGTTCACAGTCTTCAGGCGCTCCGCAAGACTAGGTTGCGTTTTCTTAGGACAACGGGTCCGTTGCTTCTTAGCTACGGGCTCATCTTTGGTGTATGTAGTACTCGCACCCGCATCACTGGCTTGAGAGGACCCAAAAGACCTCTTTTTGTGCCAACTCTGCCAACAAGTGCGATACAGATGAAACCTCAGAAGTGTCATCAAAGTTTTCTTCCTCTGAGGTTGACAAATCATCACTCGATGACAGAATGATAATTACTCCCTCAGAGGTAAGCACATTAAGAGGATGAGGATTTAGAATATACGCACCTGTCTGAAAGGCGGCGTCTGAGACTACGGGTTCGGCACACACCTTGACCGAAAAAAGGAAGTATTTCACGGTCTTCTCAAGAATAGGCGTATCCCTCGCCTTTCAGATGCTCTTCATCAAATGACCTCTGTCATCAAACAGAGCATTCAACATAAGGCCTGGACCTGAAAAGAGAAACACCAAAATTAGTCATATAATCCTCTTGTAATAATTGAAAGAAGATAACTTACGCTCAACCAAGCCAATAAACACGGGCTCCATGTACTGAGACGGCCATGGGCGGCTCATACCAGCCCATACGAGGGCTTCCTCGGGTAATGCCCGCATCGGAGTGGGATTGGAAGCCAAAATGCGAAACCACTCTTGCCTCTCTTGAGCAGCCGGGACGATATCAGGGAGCGCCTCATTAACCGGACGCCGTACCATAGTATCCGGTACCACATCCTCGGAAATCCATAAGAACTTATTCTTCCAGTCTTTGTAACCTCCCTCGACCTCTCGACCGATCCTCCTGTCAGTTACCGCCTGGCAGGTAAACCAACCATTACGGTTGACAATTCGATAAAATACAACAAACCGGTCAAGACGGGGCACCATATCATGAGATATACACACGAATTCATAATGACGAATTCGCATGACAGCGCGAGGATGAAACTGAGACAAATGTATCCCAAAGGCACCCGATATCCTCATAAAAAACTTTGTCACAGGAAAACAGAAGTTTCCATAGACAAAGAAGTCCGAATAAACAACCATTTTCCCAGGATGAGGGAAACTGGCTATAGAACCGGCAGAGGGGAATTCCGGTCCCCATTCCGGCGGAATACCATAGGTCTCAATGAGTTTTTGATACTCAGACTGGTCCCATTGAACCTCTGTTTCATCAATTTCAGACTGAACACTCGTCATTACGATAATATCCAATGAAGTATCGAAGTGGTTTCAAGAAAGATTGGGTGAATAATCGAAAGTTTCAGAGAAAGAAAGCAAGGTAATATTCAGAATTCAAAGGCAATAAAACTTCGATGAGAAGTTAAACTTCGATGAGAAGTTAAACTCCACTATTTATACCTATCGCAATTTATGCGATGGGATATGAACAGTGGAGAGAAGAAAGATCACCCAATAGATAGGCGCCACGTCACGTGGGAAATTCGAAAAAGGGAAAAAGTTGTACAGTCGGGTACAGTGACAGCCGTCATAAACGTCTCATCACCTGCACACGCGCCTGCGAGTGGTCAACTTGTCCTTTTTCATGATTATCCACAGCAACAAAAGATATTTCTCAACAACTTGCAGAATAAAAAATCCCTAAATACACATTAAGTCCAGAATTTCACCCGCATAAAATACTTCACACAGAAGAAACACTGGACTGGGGGGACTTATAGAGGTAGGGTGCTGAAAAGACCCAAATACCCTTAAGTATTACCCGTGGGTCAATCAGAAGTCCCTCATAAGGCACCCGCAGGGCATATGGACCACCCGCATAATTATGTGAGGAAGGAACACCCTCATGAGGCATGCGGAAGTATCCTGGCACCCTCAGAGGTCATCCGCAAGACAGAGTATCCGTCCGCGTAAATGACCACGAGGTAATGCCCCGGGACAGTTGTCATTTACCAATAACATTCTAAAAGATCTACCAAGATGCTTTCTTGAATAATACGTGACCTCTCGGCCAATCAGTAAAGGACACCTGGCAAGGCCGTTATAACCGTGCACATGGCCAGGGTTGTTTATCATCCTATCCTACAAAGACACGTGTCCAAGTTGTTATACATGCACATGCAACGTAGAAATTGGACCTATTAAATGAGGACACGTGTCCAGGTGGTTACGAGAGCATCTTCTAAAGGGACAGCTGGCCCAATCACCTTTCCACACCCTTCGGTTATAAATACCTTCTCAATCATCATGAGGTATTCATATTCACACCCACTATACTCTCACCATTTACATAAGTACTTTATCTTCATCAGAATTGTACTTATTCTCACGCCGGAGGGTGGTTACGGGAAGACCCCCACCCCTCATGTCTTTCCCGTAGCGAGCTCACGGTGTTGGTTTTTTTGTTCTGAATTTTTTAGACTTTTGTTATGAACTTAGTTTTTTGTTTAGAATTTCTTAGAGTTTTGTTCTGAACGTTTGTGTTCCCGAGACTCATTAAACAAAAGAAAATAAAGGAAAGGAAATGGAGAGAAAGAAGTGTAGTTTTGTTTTCCCGAGTTTCATTAAATTTTTGATCAATTTGAAGATTCAACAATGTTCTAATTTAATTTTGGTTTTTGACTTTTGAGATTCCATATTTTAAGCTCTGATTATGGTTTAGAAATTAGATGAGACAGAGGTAAGAGTTCAGAATTGATTTGTAATCACAAACCAGTTTGTGTTATTTACGAAATTATTACCGCGCATTTTGTGAAGGTGACAAAGAAAAAAGAAATAAAACAGGCAGCATTTGGTGACAAACCTAAAGTCCATATTATTATTATTATTATTCAACAGTAACACTCCCTCAGCATTTGTTATCTAACTAGTTCGTAGTGCCGGCCGGTGAGAATGCAGAGATGGTTCCGATCACTCGCGGCCCTCCGATTACCTTCTCAGCCGCCACTTACTCCTCTCCGCCGACGTGTCTTTAATTCTTCTTCTTCGATGACTAAATCCCCCCTAATCTCCCCCAGTATTCTTCGACCCACGCCATTATTATTATTGTTCAACACTCCCTCACCATTACGTCTTACCTCCAATCAACCTTCTTCACTTCCTCTCTCTGTATGTTTGTTTGTTTGTTTGTTCATTCATTCAATTAGATTCACTCAATTTCTACTATTATTATTATTATTAGGGTTTTTATTTTTTATCATAGATGCAATTTACTTAAATTTGTAATTATTTGTTATATGTATGTATGTAGTTGATGCAAGTGAGGCATCTTACCCTGAAGCAAAGGAAGAGGAAGCTTAAGAGTAGACAACCACCTTCCCCGGTCGTCTCCAAGTTGAACAAAATCAAAATCAAATCCTATTCGTATGTTATTTATATACCTTTCTTTCTTTCCTTCCTTTCTTCTACTTTTTTTCAATACCAACTTCTTTATTCAGGTCTTTCAAGGGCCGCTTTAGGACTATGAAAGATGGACGGATTAGGCGCTGGAAGGAAGGGAAACGCCACAACGCTCATCACAAGGTATGCTTTTCTTATCCTGGGGTTTCTAGATATCAGCTAACAGATGGCACGGGTCGTGTTCCATACTTATGTATTCTGTCACATTTTAGTGGAAACTACTGTCTTAATTTATCATTGGTGAATACTTCTGTTGTTGCAGTCCAAGATTGCAAAACGTCGAGGTCGGCTACCTGCCATAGTCCCGGCAGCATATGCTAAAGTGATGAAGAAGCTTAACTTCTGCGGTTAAACTGTCAGCAGCACAAGGCAAGCTATTTTCTAGTTTTCTTTTCTTTTTGCGTGACTTTTTACTCATAAAATCTGGAGTTATGCAATCCCGCATTTTGAGTTTTAGACAGTAAGTAACCTAAAATGTATTTGGCTGATGTTCATTGCTTATTCATGTGTTTCTTGAATTGCCATGGAAGCTAACATACCCTAGTAGAAACTCCACAATTTGATAAATAATAAGCATGTTGTTTAAGACGTGTAATATGATACTAGACGGGTGTCCGCGCGATGCTGCGGGAAACCAAAATCCTAGTAATCATGTAACAATTACGGATGTTCGAAGTTCGTTTGAAATCTTGAAAACGTTTAAACCAATTGCCACTTTTGATTAGCTGGTTTCTGAATGTTCAAACCATAGAAAACAGTTCGGTTTACGGTTTATACCAAAAATAGGCCATATAAAACCGAATCGGACTGTAAATTATTATTGAAACTCAATGCGCGAAACCAAACCATTAGTAACGATTCAGTTTAAATTTTCGAAGCTTTAGTTTTCGTTTTCAATGAAAAAAAAAAATCAAACCAATGGTTTAGCTCACCATTTAACTTAGAATTCGTTAAAACTGAATTGTGAACGCCTATATGTAACATGTTAATTTTTTTAATTGAAAAAAACTATAACAATACCATACCCAAATTAAAGACAATAAAATGCTCATTTTTATGGTGTAATTTTTAAAAAAATGTATTAACGTATGAAAAAGTTACAGCCGTTGGAAAATCGTTGGTGGGAAGTTGGTTACAATTAAAATAAAAAATAATACATAGATAAAGATGAAGGTTCAAAGTTGTAATAATTTTTTAGATTTACAAAAGTTGAGTAAAGATAAGGGGCAATGTTGTAACTTTTTTCATGTATATTTTCTAATGGACAAGTTTGTCCCTATCTTACATGCTATAGAAGGTGTACCTTAAGCTATACAAGTTGTGAATTACTTAAAATATTGGTGTCTTAATTTGCCCATGTTTCATGCATTATATATAGTACTAGACAGGTGCCCGCGCGATGCAGCGGGAAATACGGACATTGGTAATTACAATATAGATTTATGGGTGTTCGTCGTTTCGTTTATAACTGTGAAACCATTTATTGGTATATGTAGATTCATAGTTCTTATTTTAAACTTATTTTAATATCGAAGTACAAACGAAACGGAACCTAACCATTGTTAATGGATTTTGTTGGGTAATTTTTAACGGTTTAGTTTCAGATTTGGCGACCAAAAGCCGTTAATAATGGCTTGGCTCATGGTTTAATTTAAGACCATTAAAACCGGACGACAAACGGCTATATGTGAAAAAAATTTTAACTGAAAAGAAACTATGACAATATCATACTCAAATTAAAGAGAATTAAATGCTCGTTTTTATGGTGCAATTTTTAAAAAATAATACTAACGTATGAAAAAGTTATAGCCGTTTAAAAATCGTTGGGGTATTTGGGTTAAAAATGAAATTATGAAGAATAAATAGTTAAAAGATAAAGGACCAAAATTATAATTATTTCTTAAATTTGCTAAATATGATTAAAGTTAAAGGGTCATTATTGAAACTATTTTGGAGAATAATGAAATGCACGTGAGATTTAAGGTTAGAATGACCAATTTGTCCTCATTTCATGTTGTATCATGTGCTTGAATGTTTGTAAATCCCTTAAAAACCACCGTCTTAATTTGTCCATCTTTCACTTATTATATATATATATATATATATATATATAGATAGGAATAGTAAATGTGTTGGAATTATATAAAAATGTATTCTCAACCGTAGTTCTTGATAGCGAATAGCGGATGATAGCGACAAGCTACCTATACACTGTGTAGCAATAGCGATGAAATAGTGGGCACTATTTTATGTTTAGCGATACACTTGAAGAATTATTGTTAGATATATATTTTATTTGTATATTATATCCAAATACGCTGTTTTTATATGTTTATTTAGCAAAAATAAACCTAAAATCATGCTATTTATAGGTATATTTTATCGCTATATATGTTAAAACAAAAATAAACACCTTAAAATCTCGCTATTTGCATGCTATATATGGAGGGGGCAACATCAGTTAGCGATACCCTATAACGCTAAATCTCTCGCTATGAACAACTATGTTCTCAACCAAAAGCTGATGAAAGCTGGAAATAAGACATTTGACTGAATCTGTTCAAATTGCCCTATTACAGAATAATTTAAGTTAACTATTGAGTAATCCAAATTTATGTTATTCACTTACCAGGATCCGGAACTCCGCTAATGAATTCCGAATAACCTGGATTCCTGGTACTTCTATTATCAAGTTATTAGTACATTGTTATCGACCTCGGAATATGAACTTCTATTATCTCGTTGACTTTACGCATCTTGTTGACTTTGAATAAGAAACTTTGTAGTTTTTTTAGACGGTGAAATGTCTTTAAATTCTTGTTGTCTGTGGGACTTGAACCCAATATTACCCCCTCCCAAACTTAGGTATTTTAAAGGGTTTGTCTTTATCGATGGATCACCACCTCATTGGTTGGTTAACTTGATGCTTTAGAGCATTCACATTCTATTTGGTATCTATATCTTTGTAATTTAACTGAAGTTAATATTTCTTGTACTTAAATATCATTTTTTATAAACTGAACAAATCTCATACCTTAAATATATAAAGATAAGTATATTGTGTCTGCGTGAGTTGGTAAATATAAGAAATTACTATAAATACCATAAAGTTGACCTTAAATAAGAGTTAACCGATGAAATTGTTTCGTTTGAAAAGTTTTTTATAGCATTTCCATCATTATTGTTTCATTTTGTTTGTCATTTTAGTCCAATTAACTAAAGCTGTTAATTAGTTTTGTTTAGTTAACGTAAAGTTACAAAAATACCCTTTAAAGAATAGGATGGAATTAATTTGGAGTCGACTTGGAGTGGAATGGCAGGAAAATAAAACCATGATAGCGGAGATGCTAAAAGAAACATTTTGGGCAGAAATGACAAAAGTAACCAAACCATGAAGACAAATTTTACGGTTTACTCAAATTATAAAAGTAAGGATTACTATAAAGAATTGGATAGAAAAGTAGCCATTGACCTTCCAGTCCAATGGCATAAATGTGATGGTTAAGACTTGGGTTTTATGGTTTTAGGTTTGAAATATGACTTAAGAGGGGGTGAAAATTTTCACTGTGGTGGGTTTCTTTCTTGATGGTGTTCTTGGATAAGTCACGCATAGGGTGTTAAAATACGGATGAGCTCGATACCTTTTCTAAATTTCCCGATCCCGGTTTTCTTAAAGCCTTGGTACCGGAACGGTACCTGCACGTAAGCAATTTTCGGTAAATACCTGTACATATCCCGAATTTCCCGATCCTGATTCTCTCGTAAAAACTTGGCACCGGTACCAAAATGCTCATTTCGGTATTGGTTTGATATCGGTATGTTGTACTATCTGCTCATTTATATGTCAAAATCAGTATAGACGGTTGAAATTTCGTCTCAGGAAGACTCACTTGGGTATTGGCAATAGTTCTAAACAGTGGCGGATCTTGAGCATCTAGTATGCATGGGCCGAAAGTCACAAGACCCATTTTTTTTTGTGCTTCTAAGCTTTAGGTCGGCAATCCGGTTCGGGCCGGGTCAAACAATGATTCCAAGCCCTAACCTACCAAATTGAAAGAAATACAAAATGGTGAAATGCGAATTGTCGAACCTGGTCTCTGCTTGCTTCTGTTGACTGTTTAGATCACTGCAACACGAGTCAGTTCCGAACCTCAGGCCTCAACAGACAGCGACAATGCCCAATTAATCGATTTCACACCCAAATGATTTCACCGATTCACCTGAGCTTCTGTTCTAACTTTTGTGCAGAACCTTATAAGTCAGTAAGTCACACAGCATCCAGCGCACAATGAAAACTCTATTTGTTATTGTGTTCGAACATCGACTAGATGGTAGGGTTGGATTTAATGTTTTTTGTTTGTTTCTTTTTTAAAAAATTCAAGGCTGGCCCGGACTCAAATAGTATGGTTGGGCCGGATTCAAATAACTTGGTTGGCCGAACTCAATACTTTTTTGAGTATTTTTTTGAAAGAATACACTATCGAGCGAAAAATGTGGTGCGGCCGCGGCCCACCTTGGACCAAAGAAACATCAGCCACTGGTTCTGAACACTGTTAAAAAAACGAAGAAAGAGTAATTCTGGAGGGGTTTTTATTCATAAAATTCTTTTTAGAAGAAGATGAAAAAGGTTTTACCTGTGTGCTCTTAATAGTCACTTCTGTTATACCTCAATATCAGTTTTTAGAATAAGATGAATTTTTTTAGTCTTGAATGGTTGCATTAACACAACCTACTGGACTTAATAAAGCTATTGTTTGGTTCTTGTATTTCTTTAAAGAATTTTCATGATACACAAGAATTTTTTTTTTATTGGCGGTTCTAAATGTATGAATTCGTTTTTATGTTTTCAGACCATAAATGGTTAGTGTTGTTTCAACAACTCAACTCTTCACTACTGAACTCACCATAAACGATGACTATAACGATGAAAAGGAATTACTCTCTTAAAAAATATATAGATTGTATTTTATAAGAGAAGTGTAATTATACATAATATTTAAAATGTTTGGAAAATACGTACGATTCTTACAACCACTTGACCAAAGCAAACCATTGTTTTGGGTATGGATTGAATGACAAGGCTCCAGGATGTTGGGTATCGAAGTTAACAATACTTAATGAATACAAAAAGGTTGTATTTCTATCCATGTGTCCACAATACAAACCATGGGTGTTTAAATAGTTAGCTTCTTTATATTTGTCTCTCTCCGCCTTTATCTGTATATTATATATAAAGTATGAGTGAAGGACCTTTTAAATTTTAAAAGCTACAATCACTCTTGCATAAATTACAATCACTAATGCATACAATTTTTAAAATTTGAGAGCAATATTGGATTTTTGACATCATGTACCGTTAACAATGTCTACTTTAAAAATAGTTACAAAAATAATTCTTCAACTTTAATACAACTTTGTAAATTTGTAAAATAGTTACACATAAACCCTCTATCTTTACTCATTTAATTGACAAATTCATTAAAAAAATTATTTCTTCAATATCTTTTAATATATTGTGTTTTAAACAAAAACGAACTTACCATTGCAATATTCTTATTTTTGTTGACGTTTCAATATAAACTTTGTTTTATTTTGAGGTATTGATTATAATGTACAAGTCAATTAAGCATAAGAGTACAACTCAAATATGCAATTATGAACCTAAAATATAATTACAAATTTAATCATTCAACTATGTTCAACTTTTGTAAATTTAATTAATAATTACTCTTCCATCCCCTTAAATTTACCCATAATATCATATATATTCTTCTTTTGTTTTGTTTTTCATTTATATCTTTGAATATAATACATTTTAATAGATTTCAAACATACAAGTACAACGTTTTTATTTTTTTTTACATTCCACAGTACTATATTGGTGCACATGTATTAAACTTATGAACCTAAAAAAATATATCAATTTTGGTTCAAGTTAAAATGCCATCAAAATGAGTTTTGATCATTTTCTTTAAAATACTTTTATTGTTTCGGGTGAACGATTGAGGACTTTGACAGGTCAAAACGCCTTCGAGTTATAACTAGATGTAAGCAAAATAAGTTTAGGTCATTACAAAAAAAAAGTTTAAAATATTGTTTAGGCTAAAACAAGCAATAAGTAAAATGAGTTTAAGTCATTTAAGAAAAAAAAAGTTGGCAATTTTGGTTTTGGTTAAAACATGTTATAAGTATAATGAGTTCGATTCATCTTAAAAAACAAAGGTTTTGGTTTGCGTCAAAACAACAATTATATGCAAAATGAATCCAAGTCATAATAAAACATCAATTTTGGTTTTGGGTGGACATTAAATCTTTGATCGTTTATGAAGGTTTCAAAAGACTCCCTAATAACCATGACTAACATAGTAGATTTGATTCAGGTCAAAATGCCCAGCAAAATGAGTTTCGATCATTTTTTTAATATTTTTATTTTTCGGATTAATGATCGAGGACTTTGATATGTTAAAATGTGTTCGAGTTATGATGGGATGTAAGCCAAATGAGTTTAGGTCGTTATAAAAAAAATAAAGTTTTGTTTAGACTAAGATGGGTAATAAGTAAAATGAGTTTGAGACATTAAAAATAAACTGTCAACTTTGATTATGGTTAAAGCATTTTATAAGCATAATGAGTTCGACTCATCTTTAAAAAAATAGGTTTTGGTTTGCGTCATAATAATTATATGCAAAACGAATTTTCGTTATTTAAAGAAAAAATCAATTTTATCTATGGGTGAACATTAAATCTTTGGTCGTGCATGAAAGTTTCAAAAGACTCCCTAAATAACCGTGACTATCATAACAGATTTGGTTCAGGTAAAAAATGCTTAACAAAATGAGTTTTGATCATATAAAACTTGGTTTTTATGATTCGTATAGTAATTGTAACGCACAAAAAACAATATTCATTTTTTGAATAAAACCGTATCGTGCCATGTGTTTAAAAGATTGTAACTACTAAAAATCTGTTTAAACGTATTGTTGTCACCGCAGCATCGCGCGGGTATACTACTAGTTATTTTTAAAATTTGGAGTTTGACGACTCTATGAATTATAATGAATGTATAGTATAATTCAAGTGCTTTAGAGTGTCAAAAAAAAAATTACATGTGTTTATAAGTGAGATAAAAATAAAGCTAAGAGTACTTGATAAGGTTTTTTGAAATATAAAGAAAACTTCAGAGAAAGATAATATTTTGTTAAATTTAGAGAAATGGATAGAATAGCCGGTATAGAAAAACGAATGAGCCTTGAAAGTTGAGCAAAGGGCTAGCTCATATACAGCATTATGAAGCCTTTTGAGTTGAAGGTCAACATCCAGCGAATAAAATCTGGCAAATCTAGCTTTTTATAGAAAAACGAAACATCACCTAATGCTGATTTTGCCCGTTTCACCTATAATCCGCGCATTATGATCCCCTTTCAAAGTGTTGTATTAGTTGTCTTGTTACAAAGCATCCTTTAAACAAGACAAAAACTAATTCAACATAGATGACATCTTTTTGTTTTGTCTTCACCAATGGTCATTCGCTCCATTTCCCAGGCTCAGTCAAAAATCACACAAATCAAACCCGGTGAATCAAATTCACGTACGCAAATTAATTATGCACATGCAGTCGGCAACAGGTGAGATGATAATGACATATTCTGTACTGAAATCATGCTTTAAAAGACAGGCATAACCCAGAGATCATTGATTCAGGATCTCCTAGCGGTCACGAGTTAATGTGGTCAATCTTCAAGCACCATTTTCCAATAAAATAGACCCGACTCCATCATATGCACCACTGAAGTGGAAAACGATACTGTTAATGAACGCTACATATCAGATAAAAACTGTACCAGAGGTCATTTTACTTGGCACTTGCCAGGAACATGTTTTACATCTTCCAAGTTACTAGGTGGTGCATTTGGGTCTCATAAGCACGTCTTTCTAAAAAACATAAAGCGTATTTCTTTGTTTTTGAAGGAGTACACGAGTATTTAGAAAAAATATATATAAAGTACTTGATTGAAGTAAAAGTACGAGCCAAGCAGTTTGTGAGCTACTCAAGATTGGCTCGCTAAAAGCTCGAATCGAGCCGAACTTAAACAAGCCCGAGCCTAGAAGATTGTTTAATAAACGAGCCCAGGCTTCATATACCGTGCTTGACTAAGAGATATCATTATGCATTGCATATAATAATTTTTATTTAGTTTAAAAAATACGCATTGCATAAGAGATCATGATGCAAATTAGTTACGATAAAATAACTAATTGATATATCTTTTTTAATTACCTTGGAACCCCCACATAATGCACATGCACGTGGCATCAGTGTCCTATGAACTTGCACTAACACTTTATGCTGGTCCATTCATACAATAACCTGGATAGTAAAAACACAATATGAAATCAGAAGAAACAAATTGTGTTTACATTAGGCTACTCATACTTGATAGAATGGTATGCATCTACAGTACCTGATTCAGGTCAACATGGCATACAAATTCGCAAGAACTCTGGTACCTATGTTAAAACTAAGATAATAAACATCAACAAACTCTGATTTAAATTATATATATGCACACATATATGTACAGGGCCGTGTTTATGAAGTTTTCGTGATTCTCTACTTAAAACTGGTTTCGTATGAATGTCCCACTATATGTATAAACAATGTAACATAGAAACTAGAAAAAAAGAAACTTGGTCATGAAACAACCAGCCAACAAATACAATGTCAGAGCATATAAATCTATTATGAGTAGAAAGAATTGTGAAAGGATATACAACATTATCCATGTAACAATCAAACCTTAACCGGAAAACAAAACTTAAGCACCCTTGAACATGTTGTGCGTAGTAATCACCTTAAGATATTACATGAGAGATCCTGAGCAGAAGCATTGAAATAATCACAAATGTTTTGAAGAGGTTGTTGGTAAATCCTCTCCCCCATACTGTTGCAATAATAGTAATCTAACTGAATTATTTGGCTGAGGAAATACGGTGCAACGATCGCATCCAACTACTTGAAGCTGCTTTTTTACCAACGCCATCGTCATCTGGTTTGACTTTAACCGGGCCACCTATAGAGAATGAGGTAGGCGCCTTTGGTGTACTACTTAGCATCTGTAATATAAAAAATCACAAGTGTTAATATTTGGGGAAATGCTTGTTAAAAGGAAGGGAAAATGTTGCATACTAATAAAAAATATTTGGGAACTCACTTGTTTTCCATGTGTATTATTAAGATCGTATGGTGTTTTTGATTTACTATGCATGTCGGGACGATGAGCTGGATTTCTTCGGTCTGTTGCTCCAACTTCATCACAATTGATCCCTTCATATTCATGATTAACAACAGTATTAACTACTATAACTAAATGTACCATACATGTGACAATAAAATCAAACTAAGAATAAAGATCTAACCCTAAATAGTACTAGCTGGTTATTTGGATATTGTGTTTCATTTCTGGAAGAAAGATCCTAAATTAACCAACATGTTTGGTCCGAAAAAATAGATACATTACATCAAGTGTTTGGACCCAAATTAACCAACCTTTTTCAATTTGTGACCCATCCAAAAATTTCACTAACCTGCCAACGTTTGTGTTCTTTCAATAATTTCATAAATAATCTTCTATATCTAATACACAAAATCAGTGTGTGTTGTTGAGTTTTTTTTTTTTTTTTTTTTTTTTTTTTGGGGGGGGTGGGGGGCTGTGTTACCTTTGTCACCTAAAAGTTGGTTTCCCATCTCTCTCCTATTAAATATTGGATACCACATGCTGACTTCTAGTGAAGTCTAGATGTTGATTTCTCGTCTCTCTATCCAATTAAGTAATATGATAATCTAACTTACCAAATAACATGATTACACCATAAGTCCAATGCTATAATATTTTTCTAAAACGTCTTTTGAGAAATATATGATATATTATTTAACATAAATATTTTTTTTAAAAACATCTATTTACCTATGTAATACGGGTTTCTAAGCTAGTTAACATAAAAAATACGATCACAAAACTATTTTAAAAATATGATCCAACCTTTTTCATAAAGCATTTACGAGGTTGTAAACACGTTAGCATGCTATGGTTGAATCTTAAGTCTTAACCCTTTCAGCCGTGATCCTTTTTAGCTATTCTTTTAGTTCTAAAAGTTTGACCATTTTAACAAACATGAATCCTGACAAAAACATATGCAAATTACATGTTCCAATATTTGTTGTATGTAACAAAAAAGCATAACACAGTAAAAACTTAACATCTTAGTAAAAGTCCCTAAATAGACAAATACCTTGACGCTTATTTGAATGTACCGGCATTGCTCGACTGATCACTCCAGGAAACTGGTCGACTCTGGCATTATTATCAAACCGTTAATGAAAACAACCAAATAAATAAAGAATTTCACTGCACCCTGATAAGAACTAGCGCTACTAAAATACTAACACTTGACTGTTGTTGTAGCTTTGTATTTTCTGACTTCTGGTGTTTCAAGATTGTCCAATCAAACAGATAATCAAAATCATATCCTGAAATTCAAATCAATCAACGCATAAATAAAGAATATAATAAAGCCATCAACTCAGCAAGAACACGAGAATCGGTATTTATTCTACCTTCTTGGGTAAACAAATCACGAAAAAGGCGTTTCAAGAATCCATAATCAGGGCGTTGTTCAAATGTCAAAGATCTACAGTATTGAAAGTAAGATGCAAACTCCACATGATGAGACTTGCATAACACCTACCAAATTAGAATGTGAACAAAATTGTCATGAGTGTACATGACAGTCCACTGATTATAGCTCATACTGTGGAAGCAACATACCTCAACGGGAGTCGTTACCTTCTTCTCACGTATTTTGTCATATTTTTGCTTCTTTGTAGCGCCTTTTAGACCCTGCCATGGCAGACTGCACACAACAACCATAATCTTCTCAAATTACAATTTCGTTTAATAGAATCAGAGTTCCCAATACGTGTTCAGTTGTTGCACAAAAGCAATCATTTTGCATCAAAAACACGTTTTTAGCACATACCTCCCTCTCAAAAAGTATAGGAAGACATAGCCAAGAGACTCCAGGTCATCACGTCGACTTAGTTCTGGATTTAGAATTAATATGTCAAGAAGAGAAGCTAGTATGAATAATGACATATCAAAATGCAAGAAAAATGTTATGATTGAACAAAAATCATGTACCAATTCCCAGATGAGTATTACAGCTAGCGTAACGTGCAGTCCCTGTCAAGTTTTTGTTCTCTCTGTGTGTGTATATAATAAGTAACAGTGGTCAGGTTAGCACAAAACAGAAGTTCAAAAAGACAAGATACAAGTAATACAAATGATAATCTAATAATGGTATTTTGTTGAGTTTTTGTTTCCCTAGAAGCTTATGATTTGCTTAGTGCTTTACTAGCCTATTGAATATAAGATGGAGTCTTGTCTAAGAATATAATCAGAAATGAATTTGTGTTTATAAAGATGTGAAGTTGGGGAAATATGGTACTTAAAAAAGACAATGAAAAATCTAAGAAACAAAACGAGAGCATAATTTGAAGCGAAATCATACTTGTAAGGAATATGAGAGCTTGTAGCGGGATCGTGGTATCTTTTAGCAAGTCCAAAATCAATAACATAGACCTGAAAAGAGAGAAATGATGGTACGGTGGCACTCGTAAAAGGTGAGATCAGTCACATAAGGTTGCATTGGAATTTACCTGATTCGCTTTCCTGCCTAGACCCATGAGAAAATTATCTGGTTTCAAGTCTCTATGCAGAAAGCCTTTAGCATGCATGAGTTCAATTCTTGTAAGCTGTGAAAATAACAATAATAATAATAATAAGCAATTCTTGGATTTGAAAATGAAAGATGCAACACAAGTTTAGAAAGGATACCATTTGATGAGCTAACATCAAAACTGTTTTCAATGAAAACTTCCTTCCACAATAAACAAAGAGATCCTCGAGACTGGGGCCTAGAAGGTCAAGAACAAGCACATTATCTTGAGCATCAACTCCAGACCAATGGATGCGAGCAACACCGACTGCGTATTACAAAATAAATAAATAAAAATATATATATACAAAACATATAATATAATGAAATGAAAGCATACCTAGTCCCTGTAGATGATTATACAGCTTGGCCTCATACAGTAACTGTGGATGCTTAGTCTGCCTATTCTCCTATGAAATTGAAACATTAAGAAAAAAGTGCATAATCATTGAGTTTCAATCACAAGTATGAATGATTATATTAATTACCATTTTAACAGCAACGATTTCACGAGTATGGATGTTGGTAGCTGATATCAAATCAGAAGAATAAGAACTAATAATAATAATAATAATAATAATAATAATAATAAAATGAATCAGAAGACCTAGAAAGATTTCACCGAAGGATCCGCTTCCGATTTTACGGCCGAGCTTGTACTTGTCTCCCACGATTCGCTCCTCCATGGAATTAGACAAGACAAGGATCAATGAAACGATTAGATTAGGGTTTCTGTCTGTGCGTCTCTCTTTGGATGATTTATTAAATTATTATTATTATTATTATGAACATTAGTGGTTTCGATAGGCTCGAGAGAGGAGATATGGCCCCGCTGGCCACGTCACTCTTTTGTTGCTCGATTCATCATTCCCACCCACCACTCACACCTAGTTTCACATTTTTTATTACTATTTTTCTTTTCATTTTTTCCATTTATATTTTTACCATTATTATGCAGCATATAGCATTATACTCCACGTATTAAAGGGTGTTTCTCTTATATAATTTACTTGGTATGCCGCATATAGGATGTGACTTAACAACTTAGTAAGTACTTTTTTTGACAATCATAGGTTGTCATACCGTATCATATACGTGGCGTATTGGTCCATTTTGAATAATTGAGCTCACTGGCTCCCTTCTCTTTTCTTTATTATATATATATATATATATATATATATATTGCATATATTAACATACATAAACACATGCATCACCATCACCTTCCGAGAGTCAAAAGCAAAAAAAATAAAATGTGGTGGCTCGACAATTTATTTCCTGACAACGAGGAGGAGCCAGGATATGCGCGTAAGGATCAGCCTAGCGTGTCAGGGTTACCTGATTTGAACCAGGTTTCGTTGTATATTGATATAATATAAAGTCGTTAGTTTGTTTATAAATAGAATATGTTATCATTGCGTTTGTCAGGAGTATCACGATTACGATAGTCGGGCGGAACAGTCTTATGATCAAGCTAACATGTCTGGGTTACCAAATCTGAACCAGGTTTCGTTGCATATATATTTGATTTTAAACTAATATATGTTACCATTACGTTTTCAGGATTATTTCGTTTACGAGAGTCATCCTGAACAATTTTACGGTCAACCAATGTACCAGTTACATGTTGGCGAGTCGGATTATGAAGGTCAGTCGTCTTCTTCGTACCACTTACAAGCAGTAGAGCAATGTCACACCCCCATCTTGGGCCTGAGCGTGTGACCATCAGCTGGTACCATTTTTGTAATTAAATCAGAGTTATGGATTAAGTGCGGAAATCTTTGTGCGGATTAAAATATTAATATTTAGATATCATTAAAACACGGGATTTAAAAGTTCTCAGTTAATGTTTACAAAGATTACTTGTTTCATAGACCACCATTTACATTTTTTTAAAGTTTAACAAGATGATCTGAGCTATCAGATCGCCTATCGAGGACTTCGATTCTTCAAGCGCGTCTAACATTCGTTACCTGTAAAACAGTTTGAAAATACGTCAGCAACACATGCTGGTGAATAAGGTGACGCATAAAATATTTTATTTACTTAATTACCCCTCGAGACATAACTTAGGTCTCGGCCTATCTTGGATTAGGAGTAATCAACTTAAAAAAATAAAGCACAATTAAAAACTTAAGCTCTACTTGAAACCGCTCAGCAAACACCACAACGTTCGAGATTACTTAGCTACCATCAATATACACATGATTACCCTTTCTCGGAGGTAACTTAGGTCCAGATCGTCATGGCGGAGGCATATAACCAGATGTGGCGCGGTGTGCCCACCGTCTAACCACATATGTAAGTATCCAAACAAACGTACACGACAACCTGAGGGCCAGCGATTACTTTTATTCATAATGTTTTAGAGATACGTAATCTCATGTAATTCATTTATTTAACTCGGTTATACAAGTTATAAAAGTTAGGCATATTCACCTTTTCAAATGACCAGCTTCACTTCACTAATCAATTAGTCTTTGTTATCTCGGACCTATAGTACGAGTATAACCTTTTGTTAATACTAGATCTTTAATCTAGCTTTAGTCTCTTTTTGTATAATCTTTACCTCGATTATATTTTCTTTATGAACCTTTAGTTCAAAACATCTTTTCTTTATTTTACAAGTTTAAACATTTAGTTTTACTTGTTTATTTTTCTTAACACTACGTTTCTTCTAAAAGAAGAAACATATACTTTATTTCTTTATTTATTATTTAAGAAACTTAAACAATAGTAATATTAATAACAAAGATTAACTTTACATTCAATATTTCTTATTTGTATTTTCTTTGTTATATTTTATTTTGCTTGTCTTCGAGGTATCAAGTATACCCTCAACTAGGGTCTAAGCTCTTTTAATATTATATTTGTAAGTCCCGAATCCGAATCTACACAATATAATATCAAATAAACACAATGTTTGTGCGGAATTCAAACACCGTGGTGATTCAAGAACAAGATAGATGAATAATAAGAACAATATGAACTTCAATGCACACGTTTATTCTCAAAAAACGTCGGGTACATAAGTTCTTTACAAATCTACTTTGTTCTCTATAGTTTATGGTGGCTATCAAAGTGCACTACCACTGGCTACCCTAACTAATGACTAAACATTAACTATATATAGGGTTACCATGAAAACAGGCCCAAAGGCCAAGCCCAACTAAGCCTAACCAAAATCCATAGGGATTTCAGTGTTACTAGACAAACCGAAATCCATAGGGATTTTGGTATTATACCATTACAACCATAATGCAATTCTTCAACTCGTCTTCGTTTATTTCACTTTAGTCTTGATCATGTCGTGGCCTTTCGATATGCGTCAGTCTAACCAAATTATGACCGAACAATCTCCCCCTTAGACTGATGCTTTCAAAATCTTCAGAATCTTTACTTGAACATGATCGACAACTTCAGCATCTGCATCCAATACTATACCATCTCCCCCTCTTTGACAGCATTATTCTAATTTGAATCTCAGATACTTCATATGCTTCCGTTGCGAGGAATCAGTCTTGAAAAAACAATCAACTTTGATAGAAAAATCAACCAAAATATATTGAAAAACAATCAAATAAAACAGACATATTTTTTTCATTTTTTATTTTTCTGATTTTCTTGAAAAGACATGAATGAGATCATACAAGTTAGTGAAACTAACTATAATGCACATACCCGATATCAGATTTCACGGGCTTAGAACGAAAGCCCGATCCAAGTTTAAAACGATTTCTTAACGCATTTGTTTCGACAAGAGTAAAAAATAAAAACAAAATTAAATCAAAACAAAGCAACTTAACCACCCGACCTTCTTGTAATTTTAACAAATTCTAGGATCAAATTTCAGTTTCGATAAAAAACGCAGCCTTTAAGAAAATATCCGAACATGAAATCACATTGATTAAGATGCTTTCACAAAAATTCATGTTAAACGTTATTATGACATAAAGAGACAGGTTGATAGCAGGTATAATAGACTTAGCATGATTTTCATTGCATCAGTGATATGAGTTAGGTTCAGTTAGGCATAAATCTTAGATGAACATCACTTATGGAGCTGTTATGCCTCCTATCTTTCCTCAAAGCGTATTTGGCTTTCCCTAGATCACCCCAATTTGACTCCAACCCTCTAGTGCTTGATCAAAAGATTTTCTTTATACGAGTAAAAATATAAGATTTAAGCTTGAACGTTGGACTTACAAGCCATCCGGACTTACATGCCTTTCATTCAGGGTATTCAAAACAGATTTGAATGCATCACCCTTGTAGTTCTAGTTTGACCATTTAAGCCTTAAAAACGAGAATTTTTCAACACAGTATTACATATATAACTCAATTTTTTTTATATATCTCAAAAATAAAAGAAGAATGACATAATATTTTTGGAGATCAAGACACTAACGGGTTCGTGTATGATTGGGTAATAACTTTTCTGCCTATCATTTGGAGAGATGTATATGGAGATATGCACATTTCTTCTAAATGACTCTCCACAGTAAGTTTAGCATGTTTAGTTTATATCACTTTAACTTTTACGTATCATGAAAAGCTACCATGCAAATCAATGACTGTTCTAGAGCTTTTTAAGCTTAATAACTTCACCCGTTAGGCACACAAAATCAATTTTCCTATCATTTTTCACAGGTTGGATCAATTTTCGTTTGAAAATATTTAAAGCTTTTAACAAACTCATAACTGAATGATCATATCACTTCCCATAGAATTACAGAAGACAGTTTTCAAACTCAGTCGCCCCAGTCACATTTAGCTCTCAGGTAAATGGCTATCACATATGTCTATAGATAGATAATAAGACCAAACACATATATAAATACATGTCCCTCAAACTTAGAACAACCGACATAATTTTAAGCGGAAGAATTAAAAACAAAAACATACTGAATCAAACCCCTTTTTTCTTGTCAAACTTCAACTGTTCTTCGTGTCCTTCGTCAAAAGAAATAGTAACTAAATCGAACCAACCCGAAAAAATATTCTTGAATCGTTGATATCAAAACCGAGCCTAGAAAAACTTCAATGGCTTTGATACCAATTGTAAGTCCCGAATCCGGATCTACACAATATGATATCAAATACACACGATGTTTGTGCAGAATCTAAACACCGTGGTGATTCAAGAACAATATTGATGAATGATAAGAACAAGATGAACTTCAATGCACACGTTTATTCTCAAAAAACATCGGGTACATAAGTTCTTTACAAATCTCACTAGTACATCCTCATCCGCTCGAGGTGTACACCAGGTTAATCTGGATACAAGTGTGGCTGCTGCTTTGGAATCACTAGCTAGAGAGGTTAAGGAGCTGAAGACGAAGGTGGACATGTGTGAGTTTTGTAGAGGCGGACATGGTACTTTGGAGTGCCCGGTGATGAATCAACAGGTCGATTTTGTTGCTGGTCAGAATAGGTTTCCCAACAATTACAACAACAATCAGAATTGGAACACCTACAAGAACCCGAATCAGAATAATTCTAATTGGCGTCCGTCAGGCGCACCACCCGGATTTCAAAATTCTTATACTCCAGGACAAGGTCAGTACTTTAATGATAATAATACCAATGGTACTAATGTTCAAAATAATGTGCAGGATTTGAATGGTGGAATTAGACGTTTGGAATAGACGATGAAGCAAATCCTGGAAAGAGACCAATCTATACAGAAGAAGTTCTCCAAGCACGACCTCCTTTTTAAGAATCAACAATCTTCTATTCTTGATATTCAAAGGACTGTTGGTGATATTGCTCGTCGTTTAGAAGAAAGGCCCCCAGGTCAGTTTTCGGGTATTCCTCAAACTAATATGGCTGCTCAATTGAAAGCCATCTCCACTCGTAGTAGTAAGGTTTTTGGTCCGGAGAGAGTTAGTAGAGAAGTTGAGAAATATGGGGAAGATGAGTTGGTAGATGAGGAGAAAGAGGTAGAGGCTCCGGGTAAGTCACAAGGTACAACACCAATTATTGAGCCACAAGTTAAGAAGAAGCCGGTTGGAGTCCGGCCACCACTACACATCATTGACCCTGCCTATGTCCCGTATCCCGCCCATCTAAAGCATCAAAGGTATACGAAAGATTACAGGCATTTTCTCAATATATTTAGCCAATTGAACGTCAACCTCCCGTTCGTCGAAGTCCTCCAGCATATGCCTAAATACACCAAATTTTTGAAAGACCTTCTTAAAAGAAAGGATAAGTTGGAGGAGCTATCGACTGTTCCGCTAAATGGAGAGTGTTCTGTGGTGGTTCTTAATAAAGTACCGGAAAAATTACCCGACCCCAGCATTTTTACCATTCCAAGCCTTTTCGGAAGTGACACGACGTGTCAAGCATTGGCCGATCTTGGAGCTACTATAAACCTCATGTCGTATTCTTTATATGAATAGTTGGGCATAGGAGAGCTCACCCCTACTCGTATGACGTTGTCTTTAGCCGATCGTTCCGTTAAGTATCCGAGGGGTGTCGTGGAAAATTTGCTTGTTAAGGTAGATAACCTGGGTTTTCCCACATATTTTGTTGTTTTAGATATGGAGGCCGACGAGAGAGTTCCTATCATTATGGGCCGTCCATTGTTACAACTGCTAGGGCAATCATTGATGTGTTTGAAGGCAAGATCACTCTTAGAGCCGGCGATGATAGTGCCACTTATTTGGCTAAGTCCATGAGACATCCGAGTGGTCAAGACGATCTTATCGATCCATGTCACCCAGTTTACTCGATAGAATCAATTATCTCGGGCATGGGCCCTAGTCTTGACGATTCCCGTTCGGTGAGTATTAGTGTGAAAAAGGAGTGAAAGGTTTCTAGTTCTCGAGAAATGGTAAAGTGTGTTGGAGAAAGAGGTGGTGGTAAGCGAAAGACCAAGATTGATGAATGGTCGGATAGTGAGTCGATATCTTTGAGGGAATTGGAGTTCTACCGAGGTGGAGGAAGCTCCACTCGGTCCGCCACGTGATTCGCATAACATGGGTTCTTGAGTGAAAACTCAAGTGTAGAGTTTGTAGATTTTCCTTTATTTTAGTTTTATTTTTCTTTGAGTCACTAACAATATTGTAGTTTTTGTTTGCATCGTCACGAGAGGAATTTACGAGAATTCTAGAGGTGTCAGGTAAGTTTTACACGTAAAAATAACATAAAATGGGTATAACAAATACATGGTAATTTTCTGGAAATTTTTCTAAGGCAAAAAGGGGCAAAAAACGAAGAAACATTCTGTCAAAAGTGCTTGTCGCGCCGCGCGACGGGGTACCCATCTTCCCTCCGCGTGACGAGGAGGTGACTGTCAGGAAGGCGCCGTGCCACGCGAGCCAGGAGCCCGTCCCTGTCGCGCAGCGCAGCCAGGCTACACAGCCATATTTTTTTTTATTATTTGTTATTTCTTGTTCATTCCTTATGCTTTATTTAGGTGTGATTCCTTGTGTATAGTTTGGTATTTTGAGTCATGTTTTTGGGTCTAGTTATCCGAGTCTTGTATGACAGGGGACAAGAAACCGTACTGTAGCTTCATTACCCCCTCTAAAACCCCCTGCACATCTTATTTTCAATTTTCTTTATACAATTCTTCCTCCTTCCCCAAGAAAAGCAGTTGTTTGCAGCTCATTCTCATCTTCTTCATCATATCATTTTCTTCGTCGAAAAGATCTTCGATTCGTAAGGCTAATACTCGTTACCGAGGTGATTTGCGCCGGAGCTCCGCCGCCAACCACCGTAGGTATCTGCTGCACTTACGTCCACCGCTGCATCATCTTCTATTTTTACCACACGACGCTGCTGGCTGCTCTGCTTATTCAACACACTGTTCTCACGCTACCGGCCTTTCGCAAGCTGCTGGCTGCTCTTCTTATTCCGCATTAACACAAGCTGCCGCCACGACGCTGAAGCAAAAGAGTGAGCTTCTTGTAACCGGGCTGCCGTTGAGCTGTATCTGCCTTCATCATCTTCACGGTATACTCGTTCCTTTCTCACTATTATTATTATTATTAGTATTATTATTATTATCATTAGAACATACGTGATCCGGATCTTTGGAGTTTATTTTCATTTTAAGATCTCTTGACTATTATTGTTATTGCTACACACTATTATTATTGGTATTATTAGTTTTTGTTATTATTATTATTATTATTATTGATTTGGTGTTCTATTGCTTGTGTTTGTGTGATTAGTTGCAACCATAGAGCGTAGGAACCATGACTATTACTTGAGACCATGTCCTGAAACGAGGGGTGTAGGAAAGAGTAAAGATATGGAGCGTATATTGCGTTTGGCTTCTTGGAATGTAGTAACATTAAATGGTAAGTTGCTAGAATTGGTAGATGTGCTTAAAAGACGTAGGGTTCAGATAGCATGCCTCCAGGAGACTAAGTGGAAAGGACATAGAGGGGCTGAGTGTAATGGGTATAAGTTGTGGTACTCGGGGTCTGATGGAGCTAGGAATGGAGTGGGGTTTCTAGTGGCTAAGGAAATACACACTAGTGTGGTGGAGGTGATAAGACATAATGACAGGATTATGGTGTTGAAATTAGTACTAGGAGAGGAAGTAGTGGCAGTAGTCTCCGCCTACGCGCCTCATGTAGGCCTAGGGGATCAGGAAAAGAGAGAATTTTGGGATTGCCTAGACGCAGTGGTAGGGGGCATACCTAGGGGGAGAGGATTTGCATAGGAGGTGATTTTAATGGACACATTGGTAAGGCTAACGATGGGTTTCAAGCCGTACATGGGGGTTTCGGTTTTGGTGATAGGAATGCAACCGGAACAGATCTTCTAGAGTTTGCGGTGGCACATGACCTAGGTATTATAAATTCTTATTTTAGGAAACAAGATTCTCATTTAATCACTTTTAGCAGTGGCGGACGCCACACGCAAATTGACTACCTTTTGACGAGGCAAGGAGACCGGCGTTGGTGGAAGGACTGCAAAGTCATACCTGGGGAGGCAGTTGTGACTCAACATCGACTACTAGTGACAGATATAGCCTTCAGAAATAAGCTGACTGTTCGAGAGAAGAAAGGTACACCGAGAATTCGATGGGGAAATTTGAAGGACGAAAATCTCCTACTGTTTAAGGATAAACTCATACTGCATACGCGGGCTCGACTAAATGGGGACTCAACGCATATATGGGAAGCTATGGAGACAAAGATCATCCAAGTAGCAAAGGAGACTCTCGGGGTCACAACAGGAAAGACAAGTGGGCATAAGGAGTCTTGGTGGTGGAATGACGCAGTGCAAGACAAGATAAGGGACAAACAAGGATGTTTTAGGGAGCTAATGAGGTGCACGAATGAGGAGGAGCGAGTGAAATTGAGGGACAACTACAAAACGGCCAAGATAGAGGCGAAGAAGGCAGTGGCGGAAGCAAAGAAGGCGGCCTTTAAACGGATGTATGAAAGTCTAGAAACAAAAGAGGGGGAACATGCTATGTTTAAGATTGCCAAAGCCAGGGAGCGTAGAAGGCAAGATCTAGGACCGGTGAAGTTCATAAAGGATACAGATGGGCATGTACTGGTCAAGGAGCAGGACATCAAGCTAAGATGGCAAACCTACTTTCACAATCTTTTTAACAATGGGAGAGCTTACCAAGAAGAACATGACAACACAAACTTTCAACGACAACAATCGAATAACTGCTACTGCCGACGGATCACACGAGAAGAGGTGAAGGATGCACTTAGGAGGATGGGAAGGTCTAAGGCGGTTGGCACAGACAACATACCCATCGAGGTGTGGAAGTGTCTGGGGGAGGAAGGAGTCATGTGGTTAACTACTCTGTTCAATAGTATTCCCAAATCAGGTAAGATGCCAGACCAGTGGAGGAGCAGCGTTGTAGTTCCTATCTATAAGAACAAAGGAGACGCCCAATGTTGTGGTAAATACCGAGGAATCAAACTACTAAGTCATACTATGAAGCTTTGGGAAAGAGTGATTGAGGTTAGACTTAGACGAGAAACTCAGGTTACGGTCAACCAATTTGGCTTCATGCCGGGGCGTTCCACCACAGAGGCAATACACCTTATAAGAAGATTAATGGAAAAGTATAGGGAGAAGAAGCGTGATCTACATATGGTGTTTATTGACCTAGAAAAGGCCTACGACAGTGTGCCACGACAGGTGCTCTGGGAGTGCTTGGAGGGTAGAAGAGTGCCTAGGAAATACATAGAGATAATTATGGATATGTATACCAGGAGTCAAACAAGTGTCCGTGCGCCAGTGGGGGATACTGATTTCTTTCTTGTAGAGGTAGGTCTTCACCAGGGGTCAGCGTTGAGCCCGTTTCTTTTTGCAGTAGTCTTGGATGAGTTGTCAAAGTCGATTCAGGGGACTCTCCCGTGGTGCATGATGTTCGCAGATGATATTGTGTTACTTGCTGAGAAAAAAACAAGATCTAAACATGAGGCTTGAGGAGTGGCGAACAACCTTAGAGACAAAAGGTTTAAAGATTAGCCGAACTAAGACGGAGTACCTCCACTGTGATTTTGGTGGGATAAACGACAATGAAGACGCACAGATCACAATTGAAGGGCAGGTGGTCCCGCAGGTAACGAAGTTCAAGTATTTAGGATCATTTGTACAGAGCGATGGGGAATTAGACAGTGATGTGACCCACCGAGTTCAGGTAGGATGGTGTAGATGGAAAGCAGCCACAGGTATATTGTGCGACAAGAGTTTCCCGACTAAACTAAAGGGAAAATTCTATAGGGTGGCAGTTAGACCTGCAATGCTATATGGAACAGATTGTTGGGCCATCAAAAAGGCACAAGTGCGGAAGATGGAGGTAGCAGAAATGAGAATCCTACGTTGGATGTGTGGGCACACAAGGCTAGACCGAATAAGAAACAGTGTGTTTCGCGAGAGATTAGGGGTGGCGAACATAGCAGACAAGATAAGAGAGTGGAGATTGAGATGGTTTGGACATGTAAAGAGAAGACAGACGACGAATCCTGTTAGATCCGTAGAAAACATTACTATAGAGGGGAGGAGGGGTAGAGGACGACCGAAATTGACTTGGGATGAGAGGATTAGGCATGATTTGATAGACCTAAACCTCTCCGAGGACATGGTTGAGGATAGGAATTCGTGGAGAAGTAGAATTAAAGTTAAGGATTTTTAGAGAGAATTGAATACCTTAGGGCTTAACTTAACTTATTTAGGTCACATACCATAATGGTATTTCCCTTACATATATTATTATTATTATTATTATAATTATTATTAGCTTTTATATAGCTGTTAAACTGTGATCTTATTATTAATATTATTATAATTAGTAGTAGTTTTTATATAACTGTTAAACTTTGATTTCCTTTATTTTGCTTCATACACATGTACTTAGAGCCGAGGGTCTCTCTGGAAGCCACCTCTTTATTCCTTTGGATAGAGGTACGGTGTGCCTACATCCCACCCTCCCCAGACCCTACTTATAGCTTTGCTGTCGGTGGGATTTTACTGGGCATGATTGATTGATTGATTGATTGTCCGAGTCTTGTATGAGTCATCGAGTCGCTAACGTAGTTTTTGTAGTTCGACTTCGTTTTGTGTTTTTGAGTTTTGCTAGTTTGAAAATTGTATGAGCTCCCAAGGAAGAATTTAATGAAAAAGACAAGTGTGGAGATGGAGTTGCAGCTGAGCCGTATACATGTCTATTATTATTTGCTCCTAATTAGTCATGTTTTATATATTTGTGGGTTGATTAAAATACTTTGAATGCATAATATCTATCATTATGATAAGATACATTTTTAGATATGTTTGTTTTGTTTTGCCGCTTACGTTCGTGGATGAGAGAAGGAGTTGTCATTTGCTGAGCACGTTCATAGTTGGAGGGCATTCATGGAAGATGACTTTGGCATCATGTTTCATGCGCATATTACCAGCTAAGTCTTTTCCGTTATCTAGCTTGTTAATTTTTATTTTTATTTTGTATTTGCTTTTGTTTTTAATTTTTAGATTTTTAGTTTTTTGTAGTCCGACTTTATTTTAAATTTTTATTTTTATTTTAAGTCGTCCTTATCTTTGCATTGAGGACAACGTAAAATTTAAGTGTGGGGATATGATATTTGAGTCGTAGTTTAAATTGAGTTTATGTTTAAATAAAAAAAATTAAAAAAATAAATTGAAAAATGTTTTAAAAAATGTCCATTGAATCTAGTTTTTTGCGTTAAAGTGGGAGATGATGATATTTATCGGAAATTAGTTTTTCAAACTACTAATAATATGAGATAAATAAAAGAAAGCGCACTTAACTTGGGATGTGTCGGTAGGCACAACCTTGAAAATGAAAGGCAATTTGATAAAATGGGTCGGAAATCTCTTGTGGGCAAAGCGTTTTGTCCGAAGAAAATAAGTAATAAAAGGTCGGGCCATACTCAAGCCTCAATTCTTGGTATGAAAAGTGGAAATATTATAAAGTTTGAAAAATTTAAAAATTTGAATACGTTATCATATGATACTTGGGTAGGTATAACGTTAGAGTATGTCGTGTAGCCTGTGATATAAATCTTAAACTGCTTAGTTTTAGTGTTTTACACATCATTGGCGTATGGTTTTATAACCTTAAATCTTGTATTGCTGGGATGCCCCGGGTCCGGAGACTATGAGTCTGTATGCCGACAATTCATCTGGGTATTCACAATTCCAAATGGGGTTGTGAATATTTAAAATAAAGCTAAAAAAAGAGCAAACCCGCAGATTTCTGCTACATAAGTCTTTAAACATGATCACAAAAAGTACAAAAGTACAAATACATTACAGACTTGATCATCCACGCTGTTAGCCATGTGGGGTCCCCTTGCTCGCGTCTCATTACCATTAAGAAACGGACCACAAGGGACACGCCACATGTAAGCCCTACAAATGAAAATTTGCATATTCACCTATGGTAATAGTTCGGTGTATTGCTTGATAACGGGGGTATGTCATGTTGTGGGGAACACTAGCTATAAATTAATTGAACGTTAATCGTATTTAATGGTTGCTTGGTAGACTTTGATGCTTAAGCTTAGGTGGATAAACAATACCATTGATCGTCTTAACTATTCATAAAAAATAGAGCAACAAAAGTTTTAAATTTGCTAATATTGAGGTTTAAGTCAAGTTTGGGTGGTCTGGTCCGGTAAAAGCTGAAAATAAGCGGGTCTTAATTGTGTAAACCACTGAGTACTATTATTGTCAGATCTTATTTGTCCCGGTAAAGATTAAGGCATGTTTTTAAGTGGACAACAATATCGGTGATCGCAGTTTTTGCGTTTTTCTAAGCTTAAAAATTAACCTATATGTTTGTAAGAATGTAATTTTCTGATTCTGATCCAACTGCATCAGAATTTTTTAGGGACGAAAAAAGAGTAAGTGTGGGGATATTTGATATACATCTATTTATACATCTCGAATCCCTTGTAAAGTTATGTTTATTTAAGGTTTTAAGTTCGGTTTAGTTCGTGTTTTGTTAATCTTTTATTATTTAAGGTTTTGAGTCATGTATTATATATTTATCGTGTTTTAACTCTTTTGGTGTCTTGCATGTTAAGCTTTAATTCTTTCTATCATTTTATGAGAAGTTTATGTTCGTGTTTGCTCGTCAATGATTATATGGTTTAGATCACTAATGTCTTGTTACGTTTTCATATAGATGGTGGCTTGGTGGTCAAGGAAAAGAAGTTCTAGAAGTTTCTCATCGTTACTTGGAGTTCAAGAAAGAAGATTAATCAAGATTTTGCAAGATCTAATAAAAAAACAAGAAAATCTCGAAATTCCCTCCCTGTGTGCGCCGCGCCGCACGACCGGGGAGGCCAAGCTCGTCGCGCGGCGCCTAGGCCCTCTGATCAGCCCAAATTTTGGTCCAACTCGTTATATATAAATATGTTATAAACCTAGTCGATTCTATTGACGATTGCAGCCGTTTTTGAGAAGGAAAAGAGAGTTTTGGAGGAGTTTTGAAGCTAGGAATCAAAGAGGATTATAGAGCTTTCATACGAGTGTTCAAGGGTCGATTTATACGGGTTCTCTCGTTCTTTTTCATTGTCTTTGTTCATTATTTTACATGAATCTACTCTTTGTTCTTTGGTTTAGTTATTTGTCTTTGATTAGGACTATGCTAGGCTAGACTTCATGTCTACCTAGGTTTGATGAACATGTTTGATGCTTGATTTTTGCTTTGGACTATTGTTTTAATTATAGTTTTGTTGATTTAATAGTAAAGACTTGGTTTTGTTTTCATGATGCATATGAATGTTTGTTATCTTGATTGATTATTAACTATTGCTTCACATAGATCTTTTATCTCTTGATTTTGTTCTTTAGATTTAAGATTCATGTTTAATCATTACTTGGTGTTTTGATTATTATGGTTGAATAGGCCTATTAGATCATAGAAGCTTGTTGATGGTTGGTTAGGGTTAAAATGTTCTGCTAAATTCCAATAGCTGTTAGGTGAGGAGTTGTTTATGTGTCTTGGTCAATCGCATTCTAGGATAGATTAGTGACAATGTTCTTACTTATTGTGTTGATCCTTGTTCATGATGTCGTGTTTAGCTTATCAAGTTATCTATGGTTTAGTGTTTCACAAGATTGCTTGCTTTAGATACTATTAATTAACGCTATTTGATAACTGTGAGGAAATCAATATAACTGATTGCTTAATAATCTAATAATTATTCTTTGGGATGTCGTTTGATTCGGTCAAGGGTCCTTTAGGGTTTGTTAGATGAATACATTTAGAAATCAGTTTCCATATCATGTTAGTTGTTCATTTCTTTATGATTGTTGATGCATGGGATTCTTACCTAGGTAGATTCCTTCTCTTATTGGTTTCGATCTTGTGTTTCATTGCTTTTTTTTAGTTTACTTGTTTATTTAATTTCTTAGTATAATATTAGTTTAAAAACCCCCTTAAAACATTAATAATAAATAGTCGTGTCGAAATTCAAGTCTAATTAGTTAATTTACGTAATTTATAGAGTCATGTGGGTTCGATATTCCGGACTTACTTAGCTTTAATACAATTAATCGGTTCACTTGCCGGTGTTTTGTGTAGTTGAGTCTTAGGTCTTGTTTTTATTACTTGTTTAATTTAGTTAATATTTAATTGACTATTTTTAGCACATCATGGACATATCATGTTATGGGATTAGATCTTGCAAGAGGACCATAAGTTTTCTCATTGACTCAATTTGGCTCATCTTTTCAATTTATTATCATAAATATCGTACATATAACTTAATCATGTTGATGGATTAATTCTAAGACTTTACTTAACCAAAGAGTTAAGTAAGTCAGTTGATTGTTATAAGGACTGAACTTGTATTTATAGAGTATATAGTCTCTTCCATATTGTTTCTCCATTCATATGGGACACAGAAACAATAATACATGTTTAACGTTAAAAAAAGATAATTAATTATAAGATTCATATTGTGTTTTAACAAATGTATTTACTTACTCTATTGAACTTTATATGCATTTATATTTTTCCCCTCCTTATACGAGAACCTAAATTAAACATAATTCTTCAACTTTTAAAACATTGATAAGTTTTCTATATGACATTATTATATAAAATACAACACCATAAAATCAGGCATTTAAAAAAAACTACATAATATATTTTTTCTAAATAAACAAACTACTTTTTTTTGCTATACTATTTTTATTTCAAAGAAAAAAAATGATTTTCTTTACACCTAGGTGTGTTGGGCGTATAATATGTGTGATTATAGTCATGCTTAATTATAAAAATATGTTGCGTAATTATCATAGAAGGCGTGTTATTATTTTTCTTTATGCGTAATTATGTACGTGCAAAATTGCAAACATATATTGCGTGATTATACACGTGCCAAAATGGGTTGGTGTAATTTTTCAAACGGGTTAGAATTAGGTGATGTTATTTTCCAACTGATCAAATAGGTTGATATGGCACTCACAACCCGACGATAGTAGGCGTGTAATGCGCGTCAGGCTCGCAATGCGCGTCAACCAACATTGGAACGAACACAATCCCACATCTGTCGCATAAAGCGATATCAAACTTGTAACAAATGTTGATACACATGTAACGAACGCAACATCAGCCACATAGCTGTTACCGGTGCGAGCGTAACTTGACGAAGATAAACGCATAATGCATCATCGGATGCGTAACCAGATTCGGTACACGGGTAACCCGCGCTTGAACGCATGAAATCTAGCATCGCCACATGTGTACGCAGCATCTGACTCGTAGCCGATGTCGGTACGCATGTAACCTGACATTGAACACTTGACCAGTGTTGGTGTAACACAACGATGTTAATCGCCTTGCAGAACCCGGTTGTCGGTCGTAAATCGTATTCGTATAACATGTGAATTTTTTAAAATTACAAAGTATAGCATTAAAATACTCAAATTAAAGAGAACAAAATTATCATTTTTATGGTGTAGTTCCTTTTTTTTAAATATTAACATATGAAATAGTTATGATCTTTTAAAAATCGTGAGGGGTAGTTGGTTTTACTTAAGGGGCCAAAAATGTAATTATTGTTTATATAGTAAAAGTTCATGAAAAATTGAGGGGCCAAAGATGTAAGTATTTTTAGAAACACATCTTTACCCCCCCAAAAAAAGTTAAGACATGCATTAACAATTGTAAACTTAGCAATGTTTGTTGGACCTCTTAAAAATTAAGAGGTTCTTGAGATTCTTTATATATATATATATATATATATTAACGGAAAAGTTTATTTTGATCAACTAATTTAGTTCGGTTTATTAAGCGTCCGGTAAAAATATTATTATTATATTGGTTATAAGTAAGACATATGTATACACACACACTTATATATATATATATACACATATATTAAAAAGGTTAACAAAAGTCCAAAGACCAGAAGGCAAAAAGTCGGAGGTTTGGTTTCTCTAAAACAACGCTTATTTGATGTTTTGAACACGGAAATAATAACAAAATTGCTAAAAAAGAATATAAATAACAAAAAAAAAGTGGGTCTGGTGAGACTCAAACCCGCGTCCCCATGCCGGTTCAAAGATTTTATCATATATGCACCTGCCACTATGGCAGATGTCTAACTCGTTTACTTGAAACCCATTATTTATATACTATAATTAATTTATGTTATTTCCCTTTATGAACCCTAAATTTAAATTGCCCAATTCATTCGTAGTTTGGTTAAATTAATTTGGGGTATCCTTAGTTGGTTAAAAATGATCATAAAGCATGTTTTAATTACCTGTTATGGTGATGAATTGACAAGTAACGAAGAACAAAAAGACTCGGCTATGTCTTGATCTCAAAACGGATATTGATGGCCTTGTAGGGTGAAATTAAGTTAGGGTTTAGGTTCGTGGTAGTGCATGTGTGGTGTGGACGAGTTTAATTGAAATATAAACGAGTATTTATAGTGTTACAAGGAACGATTTGGTCGCGGTTCATGTTTTGGTAAATTAACTATCAATAGTTAATATATTCTACAATTAAAACGCGGTGGGATGCGAATTCTGTTAACAAAAGATTGGGCGAGATCATTTTTGATGACTAGGCCGTGAATTAAGGCTCAAGAAATCGGGTTATTTTTATTAAATATATTGCGTTTATCAAGTTAAATTAATTATTTTGTTAATATTTAATTATTTATAAATAAATCTTTAGTGTTTTTATACATTTACCCCAAACTATAAAGTTTTAACCCTCTTGTATCCAAATTCAAACTTCAGGGACCAAACTATAAATATTGTTATAACCCAGATTATCCATTTGGATATCCGTTTACCAAACCCTACCCATATTCATATTTCTTGAACCCGAATTCAATTAACAATTTCTTGGACAATAATGTTCGTTTATTTGTGGTAATTGATCTTGTGTATCGTTTATATTTATCAACCTTAACCGACACCTTATACGAGTTAAGAATCTCAACTAGTGATCTGTTTTCCTTTTTATTCAAGCCGACAATCGTAGTAACCCTATAACACGAAATAATTGATGATATTTCAATTAAATGTATAGATACAATCCTTATATAGTAGTCGACATTACCCCCATATTTAATTAGATTAACGTAGTTGTTTATATCTCGTTCCCGTTTTTCATACTTTTCAACTTCATACTTTTTCAATATGAAAAAAAATGAAAAATAAAAAGGTCGTCTTATTCAAAACCCCAATTATGACATCCCTTCTCTCCCACTTCACACCTCGGAACGCGCTGTTCTTATAGAGATAAAGTAGAGATAAATAGAGATTAAATAGAGATAAAGGCGCTTTGACATCTTCTTAAGCCGAAATGGCTGGGGAGAGCAAATGTTCCTTTTTTTGATGATACTTCCGGGAACAGATCCAGCGGAGACGCAGTGGGGCCTGTAGCTCAGAGGATTAGCACATCAAACTCGCCGGCCATTGTTGAACTTTGTTACCCTAGTTCCGATCATCGTAAGAGGTAATTAATTACATGGTTATGATCGCGATGATTTGTTCTTCATTAACCCTATGATTAATTTGATCAAGTATAACTGATTTGATCAAATTGATTTCTAGGGTTTGATTATTCAAAACTGTTTGTTTCTGTTGTGTGTTTAATTAATGGAAACTGGGTTTTAATTGCACGTCGCTGTAGCCCAGCTATTATCCTTTTTTTTTAAATTATTAATTATATTAATAATAGTAACTAAATAAGATTATTTTAATAAAAACTAACTTTATAATACTCGTTTTTCTCATGTTTTCATTCATACATATTTACATAACGGTATATATATATATATAAAGTATATTATAACTTAAAAACTAATGTTTTAATATATAATATAAATCAAGTAAACTAATTTTATACATGTTTATAAAACTAATACTTATCAAGATAAGTTTTCATAAATCAAAATAATTATTTTACATGATAAATCATTATATATAATATTATATTATTATAATATTGTTTAACTAGTGGTTATAATAAATCTTTACTTAGGGGTATTCGTTTTCTCTTGTTCATAATTAGGCTTTAACGTTCGCGTGTGATTTTCTCGCATTCTTATTATCTCAATCACTTTTGTTCGTCTTTGAGGTGAGTACAACATTCCCCGTATTCTTACTCGTTTTCCACGTTTTGGGGACATATGCGTAAATCTACTTTTCATATATACTTATACACAAAACTGCAACTATTGTCTTATGTGCTAACGAACTTTATACCATACTTGTTATGCGCTTATTTGCTTTACGTGAACCGCATTCGGAGAGGTTCAACATAATCTCAGAATAGTATGATCATACGCCAGTCGTTATAGCCATTGTGCGTCTCGACATGTCATTTATACTTGCTCATTGGTTAATTTGTAATTCACATAGGACTTGTTGCACTACTTATTTTGATATATTATATGTACATTAAACTGGTGTGTTGCTCACTCAACCTTGCGCTGACAAATCTACTTTATTTTCAACGCATATGCAGGTCATCGCGTTATGTGAAGTAGTAGAAGTTGGAAGATCACTTAAGGAATTATATTAGAGAAAATTTAACGAGACAATTATTTTTATGGTTATATTTGTTTGATGCTTTGTTTGTTTTTGGGATATCGTAATGAATATTCGTTTTATTTGAATTTTATTAAATAGATATTGAAATTTCCATTATTGCATAATAGTACCTTGAGAGCTGTGGGCAACCAGCTCACACCCCGACATTTTCGCCGTAGGTTGGGGTGTGACATTGTCTATGAGGCGGGGTACACATAGCTCCGGAAAATGACCTGCGATGAACTTGATCTGGTAGGTTATATCGGAACAGATTGAAGCCCCTTCAAATTCAAACAGCCGTATAAGAGCAGTTTCCCGATTGCCAACCCACACTCAAAGACTTATACAACTACTTGAGTAAGCTTATAGATCAGGAGATAATTGGAGATACCCACATGAAGGTAATTGAAAACCTTCATACTTTTACTATTTATATAAAATTTGTTTTTGATAATATTTATTATAGCTTTATTTAATCCAATGCAGGTACTGGAAAATTTTTTCCATAACAATGGTTTCGTGCACTATGCCCTGGAGAATGCTTCCAACGACAGGACGGATGATATTATATTCTGTCATAATAAGTCGCATAAAATGTGGCGTGCATTCCCTGAGGTGTTGTTGATTGACATGACATAAAAGACCAACCTGTACGACTGGCCATTGGTTCAAGTTGTTGGTGTGATGTCTACATTAACGTCGTTCTGTATCGCCCACACATTTATAATTGGGGAACGAGAGAAGAACTTCACATGGGCCCTTGAGAAACTTAGGGTATGTTTGGCTGGAGGTAATGTAATGAAGAGGGAATGGGAGAAGGAATGAAATGAGCAAGAGAATGAAATGAATCATTACCATTCCTTTGTCTTGTTTGGTTAACCTATGTGAATAAAATGAATTATTAGTTAATGTTATTTGGCATCCAAAAAAATCGAGGATTGTATGGAGCCACGCGTGATACTGACTAACGCGGACCAAGCCCCTATGAATGCATGTCAAGTAGTCTTCCCTGATGCCACCAAAAATTTATGTATATGGCACATCTCCGAGAATATAAAGAAAAAGTTTAAGGGTCTCTATTGAACAGATATCAGGGATGACTTCGTGTACTGGTGGAAGGTTCTGTATCAGTTTCCGACGATCGAAAATGTTGACTATAATTGCACTCAGATGCAACATCATTTAGAAGAGCTGGACAGACACGGTAAGTCTTTCATGCGTATATAGTTTCTAATAGCATGGATAGACATTTTATTAACATTTCCTTTATTTTGTCAAAGGTCTGGTATTATATTCATAACAACTGATTGGAGCCATTCAAACACAAGTTTGTAGCTTGTTGGATTGACGAGCGCCGAAACTACGACGAGCACACAAAAAACGAGTTAAGAGTCAGCACACCAACTTGAAAAGGTACCTCCATGGAAGCAACAACACGCTCGACACCATTGCGAGGCATGTCATTTAAGTGGTTAATAGTCAAATGGCAGAAATCGGTGGAATGTTTGAAGAGTCCCGTTCTAAGGTTATGGAAGAACATCTAGTGCACGCCTGGTTAAAAATATTACTTAATAGGGTGTCAATTAAGGCTCTTCAACTAATTGTAAACGAGTATCATTTGATAGACATGATGCGTGACAGCGGAGCTTTGTGCGGCCACTATTTATTTACGAATACAGGGTTGCTGTGTGCTTGTCGGTTGGAGGGATACATAGTTGACAACATATGTATTTGACTAAAGGATGGACCCCTTCTGGAGGAGGCTATTTTGATCCAGCGTATCCGCAAAACGAAGAAACGGACTATGAAGCAGGGGTAGAGAATAAAAAAAAAACACTTTCGTCAATAAACGTCCGTAATTAAAAGAAAAGTATATTCTTGAAGCTGATGTCTGTTATTCCAGGCAAATCAATTAAGAAAAAGCATGAGAAATGAGAGGACCCTAAATGGCATCCCAAAAAACAGGATCCCCCCGAGACACAACTCCTACACTCCATCCTCTTCACAGGTACCCACACACGAAACCCCCACACCTTCGCTGTCTCGTTCGATGTCCCAGTCTCAGTCCCGTTTTAATATTCCGATCATGCGTCCTAAGACATTGAAACACTCTTCTATTAAGAAACTGTCGGGACGTCACCTCATGTTTCCTTTAAACGATTCTCTCGGCCTAGTACCGTTAATAGAAAGGTTTAAGAGCATTATTCCCTTTTGGGCGCACCCGTTCGTCTCAGACATCAAAGACGTAAGCCGAAACGGTAATTGCGAATTTCGAGCAGTCGTTGTGGGTTTTGGGTTAAATCAAAAACACTGGGCTGATGTTCAGCAAAATAATAAATAATAATAATAACAATAATAAATAATTGTAATAATAATAATAATAATAAATATTAAAAATTATAATAATAATGACTAATATAAATAATATTAATAATAATAATCATAAGGATAATGAATAATATAGGTAATAATTTTATAATAATAATAATAATAATGAATAATATAAACAATAATAATAAAAATAAATAAATAATGAATATTATTATAAATACTAATATTAAATAATAACAATAACCCCTTTTAACAAAACAGTAGGGATTAAAGGGGCTATATATGCCGCGTATATACCCCATTTTAACCCCCCGTTTTCCAATCTAGATCTGCACAAAGACACAAACACAAACTCAAACGCAAACAAACACACAAACACAAACCCAACACACAAAGACATCAGATTTTCAGCTTGCCACACCGAATCTTGAGCCCTCAAACACTTACACAAACACGAGGTACGTTTTCAATGATTTATTTTTGGTTTCGGGTTTTACGGGTAGGGTCCTGAACGTGTTTAATGTTTGATTGATTGAATTTTTTTGTTAGAGATTAAGGGTTTAGGGTTTAGGATTTGAAAGAGATTAGGGGATGGGAAGAAACGTGGCAAGATTTCGGCCTAATTTTAACTAGAATCCTGGCACTGGGTTTTGAAAGATAAGAAAGGACACGACGTTTTGTGCTATACGTTTTGTCTTACTTCCATACACACACACACATATATATAACTATTATTGTTATTATTTCTACTATTACTGTTATTATTATTATTATTAAAATATTATTATTATTAGAATATTTATTGTTATCATTATAATGTTGGTATTAATTATTATTATTATAATTATTATTAGTGTTATTATTATTATTAGTGTAAGCAATATTATTATTATTGTTATTATTATTATATTTATTATTATTGTCACACCCCGACCGAAGGCGGCGGAACATGCCGGGGTGCAACGTGATTGGACAAATATACAAGACACTATTTAAAGTGACAATATTTAATCAACTCATTTTATTTCATAAATCATTAAACAACACATCTAGTTCATACAAACAAATTGAATACAAGAAAACAATTATATTGTTCGTTTTACTAATATCCTAATAGTCTTGGTAACTTTTTCCTTCAACTCCACAATCAACCTAAATGCAAACCTATAACATTTCATAAAATAAAGTATATCAACACAAAGGTTGGTGAGCAATTCATAAGTTTGAACAACATATAAGTATATAGTAAGAAAAGTCACAAAACTTGTATACGAAACGATAAATAAAAGCAATAACTTGGATAAATAGATATCGCTAATAGAATTACGTTAGTGACACCTAGCTATTAGGGGATGCCAAATAGTCTAGGATTTTATAGTTATCGTTAATTGCATTACGTTAACGACACCTTGCTATAAGGGGATGCCAAATAGTCTAGGATTTTATAATTCCACCAACCAAAAGCGATAAACACATGGGCATATAATCACAGAACACCAAATCGAGCAATTATTTAAATAAAGTATACAATAACGTTTGTGGATTTAAGATTCAAGTATAAATCATTTAGTTGAATAAGTATGAAATGTCAACCCCAAAAAAAAAGATGGAAAACGGGGTATGAAAGTACTCACATTCAAGTAAGAAAACTTGATCGAAAAAGACAAGAAAATGGTAGGTCGGAGTGTAATGAGCAAGGCCTAAATAAAAGTAAAAACCTTGAATTAGAATGGTTGTTTTAGGAAACTTTTAAAATAAAAGATAAGAAATGTAAACAATTGAAGTTTAAGGTTAAAAAAGTAACTATTTAAGAAATTATAATAATAACCCTATAAAAATGTAAGTTTGCTCGAAACCGGGTTAAAGTATCTAACCTTAATATTTACTTAACCTATGTTAAGTAATAAGGTGGCTAAAAATGCAAGAATGCAAGTCCCTTTGGAATAAAGATACTAAAACGGGTTTCAACGAGTATTCGGGTTGTCGGTTTGGGTCTTGGTAATGGTCAAACCCAAAGTCAACTTTCCAAGATATTAGATGTTATAAGATAACTCATAAAAATCAAGTAAGACTTAACCAAGAATATAGTTCTATTATTTTAGAACTAACAACGCACGTTAAGCGAGTGTTCGGTTTTGTCGGTCCAAACTTTGTTATGAGATCAAGTTGGATTCAACATTTCCAAGTACTTAAGAAAATAATTACAATCAGTTTGTAAAGTATTTTTAAAGATTTATACAAGTCTTGATAGCTAAAAACACACTTGTGTGTCTTAAGTGAGTAGAAATCGGTTTAGTTCGGTTCCCATCTCACAATTAGTTCCTCGATGGTTTCCACATGCCCAATATCAAATAACTTGTATAATAATTTATAAATGTTTATACTTAAGTTTTTTAAATCGAAAAGTTAACAATAAAGTTTTTTAAACGAAAGTTCGGTTTGCTTCGGTTTCCATCTCACAATAAGTTCCTCGATGGCTTCCACACGCCCAAACACCAAAGAATTTGTAAAATGATTTTAGAAACTTAAATCTAATATAAAGCATGTTTAAAACAACTATTTAACAAAACTAGTAAACAAGTTCGGTTTACGGTTTGGACTATTTACGGTTTAACCGAGGCTAGTCTCTACAAACCCACACCATGGAACTTCATAAATATGACAAAAAAACTAAAAAGAGCAGAAGTTAAACAAGATTTATATGTGCAACAAGTTATATAAGTGTATATATATCAAGGATCACTAAAGTCCTACATGAAGCCTTGCCTTTCGAAGTCCAAAGCTTAACCAACCGGAGTCGGAGAAGCAACTACCAAAGGTAACAAGGGGTGTGTATTATATATATGTTGTACCACCATATTCAAGTATTAATAAGACTACATACGCTAATTAGAATGAAAGATTAAACTCAGTTTGACTTTTAGAAGTCAAACCTTCAAGAACACATAAATAAACAACCTTGAATCTTTGATATTTGAGAGAGTTTTTGGAGTTGTAGCAGGGGAAAATGAAGGGAAATGAGGTGTATATATAAGGTGATGTTGGTGGTCAAATATGGGTGTTAAACACAAGAAGTTTCATGCAAAAAGGGGTCAAAACAAGCACAAACAAATAAACAGATTGCTTCAGGTCTGAGGCCGCCACCCGCGGCCGCCCTAGCCTTCCTGGATGATGTTCGTGGCGCCCATGAGGGTGGGGTTTGGTCAGCTCGTCTTGCGTGGTTCGTTTTGCATCCCGAAAGTTCGTTTTTGATGTAATTTGATCGTTTTAAAGGCGTTTTCGAATCTGTAAAAGGGGTTTTTCAAATTGAACATGTGGGAATGATTTAGTAAAATAAAATCCAATATTCTTATATTTGAAATGTTCGGGATATAAATCGGGTCGGTTTACGTGATAACTAATACACAAACGAATACAAATAGAACCTGAAATTGACGAATGTCACAGTATCCCCAACTTTTTTGGAAATTTCGTCCCAAAATTAAAAATAAACTCAAAGAAAAGGTAATTACTAACGGATGTCGCTTTTGGTAAAACAATTGCATGAATATATTTTTTTTAAGCAAAGAATAACGTCAAATCTTTGCATGATTCGAAAAACGCTACAAATGAGAAGCATAATAAAGGCACAAATATATAGGATGTACCGGCGGCATCCACCATGCCCTTATCATGATTCTCATTTCCATCGTTCTTCCGCTTTCATTCCCGGGCTGAGTCATCGCACACAATCGTACCTACTATGTCTTCCATACGGGGATTTTGATAATTAAGTGCGCACCCATAATTATTTAGATCGTCTTATGGTCCACGTGGTTCATCCCATTGTGTGGTTTAAAAGACATATTTGTCACACCCCGACTTAGGGCCTAGGCGTGTGAACACAAGTTGATACATATTTTGTAAATACATCAGAGTTGCGGGTTTTATTTCAGCGGAAGTCTTTTAATAAAATTATATTGAAAACTTATTAAACTCTCAGGTTATAATACCCGTTCAATGTTTCAAATACATTTCTTTTAGAAAACATAACTCTTTGTAATATTTTGAAATAAAATATCTGAGCCATCAGATAGCATCTAATGACTATAACTCCAATCTTCTATTCCTTCTTGCTTGTCTGTTCTAACCTTTTTTGTTTCCCTGTAACATGGGTGGGAAAATACGTCAGCACAAAGCTGGTGAATAACGCTGACTCTAAAAATATCTTTTCAATACCTTTGTGAAATCAACAATAATACCTTTGTGACTACTCATTAGGCATCCAAATAAATTAGGATCAAATTACCCTAAGTACCATGTACAATTATTTATATACACAATATCATTTCTCTGAACAGTCCCGTAGACCTTCAGAGGCATGTTGATGATATGCATGGCCTCGGGGAACTCCGAGTCACCATGTATGTTTGGATCCAGACACATGTATACTCTTAGTCAGAGTGTCCGTTTCTTATTATTGTACACAAAGTTTTAAGGATTCGTAAATCCTATGCAAACATTCAGACTCATTATAAAAGGTTTGGGGCGTATTCACCTTTTCTGTTTATAATCAGTTTCTTTTAATGATTCCTGTTTTCTGATTCTTCTTCTTGTTTTGTTACCTCGGGCCTATAGTACGAGAATAACCTTTGTATAAATAACTAGATCAACGATCTAGCTTCAGACCTTTAGTCTGTTTTGTATAGCTTTAACCTTGATAAAAACATTTGTTTTACATGTGAAGAAACGGGTCACTTTAAGACTGAATGCCCGAAAAGAAAAGCTAGTCAAGATTAATGACAAGATCACATCTACGAAATCTCAAGATAGATTAGCTAACTTTTGTATAAAAATTGTAACTCGTTTTCAAACGAGAAGTTTTGTAATCAAAGAAGGGTATTTAATTCCCTAAGTTATAAACAAAATATTAGCATATAGATCGTGTTAATATACAAGAATGCTTATATTCATTACCTCTAAAAGAACAATCAAGAGGTTCACATATTGAAAAGTTCATCCGAACTTATAACAAAGAAAACATTGAGAAAATTATCATCTAGGAGGATGATATACCAGACGTTAGAAAATATATATATGCAAGGACAAGTATATTATCGAAAGGAGATCATTCAAGAATATTATACTATCTACCTAGTAAGGTTGATCAAAAAGTCAAAGAAAAAGAGCTTGAAGATATTCAAGAGATACAATCGCTAAGTATAGCAAATGGGATTATAGTCAAAGTACAGGGGTACTGTTAGAATATAGAGAACATCATCAATCAAGATCAAGGATAAACATGGATTCGATAGACTGAATCTAAACAACAAAGTTAATGGAATAGACTCGATAGACTGAATCAAAACAACAATGTAGTTAACATCGGTAAATGTTTAGAATACAAACGGTAAGGTAAATAGTTAAACACAACTGATCACTGTGTTTATCAATTTACAATTACTAATGACATTCCGAACCATTGACTGGTTACATCGTTCATAGATGTAAGTTAACCACAAAATAGAAACCTCAGCAATTCTGCATCCAGATTAGATAGGATCTAATCATCAACCAAGACGTAAGAACTGTTCACACTTCAAACAACGAATCTCGAGGACGAGATTCATTTCAAGGTGGGTAGGATGTAACATCCCTAAAATTTTGATCCAAATTTGACAAATTAGGAAAGTTGAGGGATCAAAAATAATATTAAAGACAAGTCATGGGAAAATATTAAATAAGGAAATATAAGAAAAATAAGGAAATAAAAATATTTCCTAAGTAAAGTTTACTTACATGAAAGAAATTCCATCCCACATTGGAAGATGTAAGAAAGTGGAAGCATTCCACTAAGGTATAAATAAGGAAGATGGAATCCATCCCACATGGAAAGTTGTAAAGAAATAGAAGCTCTTTATAAGGAAGAGATTTTCCATAGTAATATCCTTTTATGAATATCATGCACCAAGTGGTCCTAGCGGAGGGTGCGTAGCACCCGACACGTACGCGCTCGGGCGAGGACAAGGACGATGGCGACGGCGAAGAGCGTTGGGCGCAATGTGGCGCACTTTGTGTGGCGCTTTGATGGCGCACTTTGCACTTCGCACGCTCGCATCGCCGCGAGCCGCTTTAAGAGGCGCCCTAGTATTTTTGGACAACGAGAGTTAGACCAGAAGTAACAAGCTACAAAAGACGAGTGACTGAAAACGAAAAATAATATCCAGGGACCCATCACATTACGCGATGAGTCCAAGGAGACGGCCATCGGGTACCGCGATGGGTCGTGATGAGTCAGCAACACGTGTCGCACTCCAGCGACACGTGGCAACGCACCAGGACACGTGGCAGAACGTGGCGACACGTGGCAGACGTGTCAGGCCACGTGGCGTGTCCTCAGGAAAGGAGCCGTCGCGGTACGCGACGGCGGGAAAAGTAGGACCCATCGCGTACCGCGATGGGATCCAAAATTTGCTATAAATAGGGGGGTCTACGGGCTCATTTCACACACCCACAACCACTCTCTCTAGATTTACTCTCTCTACCTCGGTTTGCGTGCCGAACATCGTTTTGCGTGCCACCAACCCGACAATCATTACCTCGTAATCCGTGCCAAATACCCGGTGTTTCCTTGAAGTGCGTGCCACTCAAGAAACCCGACATTCCGTCTCGAAGTACATGCACGACCCGGCGACCAAACGTTGCCTCGATTTGCATGCCAAGGAAGGTTGATCAAGAACGCCTCGATAGACGTGCATAGAGTAGAAGTGCTGCCCGTATAAACTTAGGAATATCTAACTCCGAATACCCGTGCAAGGTAGGGGTTCTGCCTAAGTTATTATATATTATTATAAATGGCATAGACCATAGTCGGAAGTATAGCCGAACCTTGATTATAATTAAGAGTTATATAACTTTTCTTAAACAAACGTGATAGTTAAAATAGTATTTCTTTATGATTAAGAAATATAATATTCATATAGAAATAATATAAAGTTAATGTTCCTTCTTGAAGAAGAAACATAGTATGAAAATGATAAACAAACAAAGGGACTAAAGGTCCAAGTGTTTTGAATAAACAAATGTTTTTATCAAGGTTAAAGCTATACAAAACAGACTAAAGGTCTGAAGCTAGATCACTGATCTAGTTATTTATACAATGGTTATTCTCGTACTATAGGTCCGAGGTAACAAAAAAAGAAGAAGAATCAAAAAAGGAACCAGTAAAAGAAACTGATTATAAACAGAAAAGGTGAATACGCCCCAAACCTTTTATAATGAGTCTGAATGTTTGCATAGGATTTACGAATCCTTAAAACTTTGTGTACAATAATAAGAAACGGACACTCTGATTAAGAGTATACATGTGTCTGGATCCAAACATACATGGTGACTCGGAGTTCCCCGAGGCCATGCATATCATCAACATGTCTCTGAAGGTCTACGGGACTGTTCAGAGAAATGATATTGTGTATATAATTAATTGTATATGGTACTTAGGGTAATTTGATCCCAATTTAGTTGGGTGCCTAATGAGTAGTCACAAAGGTATTATTGTTGGTTTCACAAAGGTATTGAAAAGATATTTTTAGAGTCAGCGTTATTCACCAGCTTTGTGCTGACGTATTTTCCCACCCATGTTACAGGGAAACAAAAAAGGTTAGAACAGACAAGCAAGAAGGAATAGAAGATTGGAGTTATAGTCATTAGATGCTATCTGATGGCTCAGATATTTTATTTCAAAATATTACAAAGAGTTATCTTTTCTAAAAGAAATGTGTTTGAAACATTGAACGGGGTATTATAACCCGAGAGTTTAATAAGTTTTCAATATAATTTTATTAAAAGACTTCCGCTGAAATAAAACCCGCAACTCTGATGTATTTACAAAACAAATACCAACTTGTGGTCACAGGCCTAGGCCCGAAGTCGGGGTGTGACAGGTTGGTATCAGAGCGCGATGGGTCCCTGGAAATTATTTTTCGTTTTCAGTCCCTCGTCTTTTGTAGCTTGTTACTTCTGGTCTAACTCTCGTTGTCCAAAAATACTAAGGCGGCTCGCGGCGATGAGAGCGTGCGAAGTGCAAAGTGCGCCATCAAAGTGCCACACAAAGTGCGCCACATTGCGCCCAACGCCCTTCGCCGTCGCCTTCGCCATCGCCATCGTCCTCGTCCTCGCCCGAGCCCCAGCGCGTGCGCGTCGTGTGCTACTCACCCTTCGCTAGAACCACTTGGTGCATGATATTCATAAAAGAATATTACTATAGAAGATCTCTTCTTTATAAAGAGCTTCCATTTCTTTACAACTTTCCATGTGGGATGGATTCCATCTTCCTTATTTATACCTTAGTGGAATGCTTCCACTTTCTTACATCTTCTAATGTGGGATGGAATTTCTTTCATGTAAGTAAACTTTACTTAGGAAATATTTTATTTCCTTATTTTTCTTATATTTCCTTATTTAATATTTTCCCATGACTTGTCTTTAATATTATTTTTGATCCCTCAACTTTCCTAAGTTGTCAAATTTGGATCAAAATTTTAGGGATGTTACAATATTTAATTTTGAAATTTTAAACATTAGAAACGTACATAAATCTGTTGAATTTTACACATACTGATGAAACAATACCAGCGGTTGGAAATTTTGGGGTTGGCTTTTTAAATAAGCAGGAAAATGGAATAAATAATTGGAACAACTAAAATCTTAAAATATAAACCAAGGTGAAAATAACAATTTTGGTTTAAATAAGTAAAGAAGATCGAATAAATAAAATCCAGGGTTGAGAATTACGAAATGAGAATTGAAGTCAAATGTCCTCAGTGTGAAGAATAAGTAAATCATTAAAATCCATGGTTGAAAGTCGGTTCACTAAATTATTATAAAATCCGATGAGTGAAATTTTAATAATGAGAACTCCGATAAAAGGAAATGAGAAATCTAATAAATGAAACGAGAATCCAAAGAGTGAAAATAAAAATCCGTAAGGTGTAAATGAGAAACCCAAAAAGTGAGTACATGAGGTCGAGGTAAACAACGTTACAATTAATAATAGCGTACGATGAGTTTCATACGTGAACAAACTTGAGGTTATAAGTAATTGCGAATACGATTGCGTAGAATGTAATAACATGATAATGATGTGAGTTTCTTGGGGTGACGCATACGTGTGTCAACATAAATAAAATAGCATTTGATTAACAATAAAAACAATCGATGAAATGTGATAAAACGTGAATACGACCACTATTGTGAAACCATTTATATAATTGTCATTATAATAACGGTTTCTAATAACGCCAAAACTTGCGGACAACCACACATAGGTCGTTTAATAGCTCAAATGAAACAAAGTAGAATAATGCATAGAATCGTGTTTACATAAATGCTCAAATATGAATAACATAGTTATAAAAATATCGTTTAAAATATAAACGAAATTTTTTTTAGCGAATTTGAGGTTTTGAAAGTATTGGGCAAATTGTTATTGAATAGTTTGCATTCGGTCACGAAAATCAAAACACAAAATGAAATCTCATGTGCATAAAGTTACCATCGAAACATCTCATCAATAGGAAAGAAAATCGTAATAACAGTGAGACTCGTATAAACGATGATATATGTAAATTGTGTATCATGTACAATAGAATAAAATTGAAAATGAAGTCTTAAGTAAGGCTGTTTTATTGTTTCTAAGAAATGTATATAATAACAAAGCATTGCGGTAGCACGTAGCTAGAGAAACATTTAAATTCATTAGCAAATTTAGATCTTGTAAGCCAAAATGTTTACGGAATTTTTCTTAAATAAAGCTATTGTGATGACAATAAACCATGAAAGTAATGATGCTTGCGATAATAAGAACTAATAAGTCGCATAAATCGTTATTGAATAAAGTTCAGTAACATTATAAAGTATTCATAAATGCGTCTCAAAAAGTTTTCGTAAAGTCAAG